>NC_088223.1:64291197-64591197 GCF_036934945.1 Oncorhynchus masou masou
GACAGCAGGTGCACAAAGTGGAACTTAGGAAAATTACAACTGGCTCAGCTGTTCCGGGAGACTGTGTGATCACGCTCTCCGCAGCCAATGTGAGTAAGACCTTTAAACAGGTCAATATTCACAAGGCCGCAGGGTCAGACAGATTACCAGGACGTGTACTGTGAGCATGCGCTGACCAACTAGCAAGTGTCTTCAATGACATTTTCAACCTCTCCCTGTCCGAGTCTGTAATACCAATATGTTTTACGCAGACCACCATAGTCGAAGGGCCAGTAGGAGGCACCATTTCCTCTGGATGTGGAAAAAGTCAAGGGGTCTGAATTCCTTTCTGAATGCACTGTATATTTACATACATTTTTTCAACTGGTACCAGGGGACCTTTAGATGAGTCTTGTGAGACCTGTGGGCTTCCTAGAGCAAAATAACCGACATGTACAATACCAGTCAAAAGTTTGGACACACCTACTCATTCAACATTTTTCTTTATGTTTTACTATTTTCTACATTGTAGAATAATAGTGAAGACATCAAAACTATGGATAACACAAATGGAATCATGTAGAAACCAAAAAAGTTTTAAACAAATCAAAATATATTTTAGATTATTGAAAGAAGCCCCCCTTTGCCCTGAAGACAGCTTTGCACACTCTTGGCATTCTCTCAACCAGCTTCATGAGGAATGTATTTCCAATAGTCTTGAAGGAGTTTCCACATAGGCTGAGCACTTGCTTTTGCTTTTCCTTCACTCTGTGGTCCAATGCTGGTGAAGAGTGCCTTGAATTCTAAAAAAAAATCACAGACAGTGTCACCAGAAAACCACCCCCACACCCCCACACCATCAAACCTCCTCCTCCATGCTTCACGGGGGGAGCCACATATGGGGAGATCATCTGTTCACCTACTCGGCGTCTCAGAAAGACACAACTGTTGGAACCAAAAATCTCAAATTTGGACTCATCAGATCCAAGGACAGATTTCAACTGTCTAATGTCCATTGCTCAAATGTATTAAGAAGGACATAAACATATTAGGAAGGTACACCTGTTAATTGAAATGGATTCCAGGTGACTGCCTCATGAAACTGCCAAGAGTGTGCAAAGCTGTCATCAAGGCAAAGGTTGGCTATTTGAAGAATCTGAAATTTAAAATATATTTTGATTATTTTTTGGCTACTACATGATTCCAAATGTGTTATTTAATTGTTTGGATGTCTTCACTATTATTGTAGAATGTAGAAAATAGTAAAAGAAAAGAAAAACCCTTGAATGAGTAGGTGTTCTAAAACTTTTGACCAGTAGTGGAATCACTGGCAAATTTAATAATCGAACACTAGTCACTTTAATAATGTTTACATATTGCTTTACTCATCTCATATGTATATGCTGTATTCAATTCTACTGTATCTAGTCAATGCCACTCCGACATTGCAAGTGCTAATATTTACATATTTCTTAATTCCATTCTTTTACTTTTAGATTTGTGTATTGTTAGATACTACTGCACTGTTGGAGCTAGGAACACAAGCATTTCGCTACACCCACAATAACATCTGCTAAATATGTGTATATGACCAATAACATTTGATTTGATCTATGCTCTACCAACTGAGCTACCCAGGACTATATAAGTGGAAGTACCATGGTACATTTTTGTAAGGGAGTGGAGGATACCTAGCCAGATGCACATTTGAATGCATTCAACTGAAATGTGTCTTCTGCATTTAACCCAATGCAGAAGAGGTGCAGGGGGCTGCCTTAATTGACATCCACATCATTGGCACCTGTGGAGCAGTTGCTGTGGGTTCACTGCCTTGTTCAAGGGCAGAATTTTCCACCTTGGGGTTTGAACCAGTGCCCTTTTGGTGTTGGACCAATGCTCTTAACCGCTAGGCTATCTGCCAAATTAATGCATAGAACTGCATGAAATTAGTTAAACATTTGAATTATATTCTCTCCGCTCCATAGCGAATGTGCAGAATTGTAGCAGAGTTGCTTTAAAACTGAAAAATGTTCTCTATGCTGTCAAGAAGTGGGCCGCTAAAATGTTTTGCTCACAACCAAATTTAACGTAGGGCCCCCAAAAGGCTAGGGCCGGCTCTGACTGCATGTGTTGGTATGGATGTGGATATGTAGACCTGCAAACCATTGCGGCCCCTCATGATGAGTTCATCTTTTTTATCGCCCCATCCTCGTCAAAGTTGCCAGTCCCTGTTTTAAATGGTTGAAAGTGCAGTGATAACACATTCAGGTGACAATTAAACCAAAAATCTGACTTTGATTTTCCATTGGAATTTGGTTGTGCTTTTAGATGGTTGAAAGCATAGTAATAACATATTGGGAATTCAACAAAGTTTTGGCTGTGTTTTTGAGTGGGTGAAAAGATGTTAGAATCTCATTGATCAATGTATCTACTAAATATTACCCAATTCTCCACGTTGAAATGACGTGGTGTACCCACTGTGCTGTCATACTACCAGCTGCAATACATATGTTTGAGTTTGACTTCTCCAATTTGCAACTGTCCAACACCGGGTGGCAGCAGCGTTGCTTAGTAACTACAGCACATGGCTGACCTTATTGATGTGGTCATAAAAATGTATGAAGGCCTATTATTTATTTTACTAAATTCCTTCTCTGCCTTGTAGTCTCTCTCCCCATCTCCCCTCTCTACCTGCCCCCCTCCCTCTCCCTCACCCTCTCACTCTCACTCACTCACGCTCACTCACAAACACATACACACACGGATCCTGGCCAAATAGAGCAAACAGAGGTTACATTCAACCATGTGTGTGTGCACCATAGAAATATAATGAATAGAACGGGCTTGGAACCTCTAACCTTGGCAATTTGACTGGTAAACTAACGGGTACACACAATGGCTACCTGGTACTGTGATGCAATAATTTACATGGTAGTGTACAAAGATCATTCAAATTATGATAACTGATGTGGCTCATTCAATGGAATGTATTTTTTTGCTATGTCAGTTGACAAAGGAGAGATTGATGTGTACACTTCCTGCTTTCACTTCCTGTTTTTACTTCCTGTTCTGCTCAAATGGGTACTCTCAAAATGCCAGTACACCCATTCAGCCATCATTGACTTCTATTCATTCTATTTCTATGGTGTGCACATGATTTTGTGTGTGTGTGTGTGTCCGTCTGTGCATGAGTGTATGTGAGGTGCAGTGGTGGTAATGATGGGCTATCTGACACAAGTCACAGACTGTAACAAGCAGTCTGCAGGGTGGCTGTTGGGGAACAACATTCAGGGATGGACACGTCAGCCATGAGAGGCCACCCCCCCTCCACACACACAAACACACACACACACACACACACACACACACACACACACACACACACACACACACACACACACACACACACACACAGAGAGAGAGAGAGAGAGTGAGAGAAAAGGGAAGTAGGACCATACTGACTTTGAATACACTGTAGGATTTTCAGCCTATTTGGACATCAAGCTTTGGAAGGATCTGATATGCTGAAAATAATTATGCGTTTCAAAAAAGCACTTGCTGTGGGATTGAGGGAGAGTATGACATTTAGATTGATCACTTATTCCCTGATGTGGAGTGTGATGACATGTGCTTGTCATATTAAAGACATACTGTATTAATCTATCAAATTATTTTTTAAAGGCCCTTCATATGGGGTGACACGGTTTGATTAATTGTATTGCAAATCCACACTATCGGTGGCCCTAAATGCAGGGGTGGAACTAACAAATTACAAATAGTTTCATTACTGTAATTGAGTAGCTTTTCCGAGTACTTAGTGTTTTTCTAAGTCAGAAATTTTACTTAAGTATGTTTTGAATTAAGTGCTTTACTTTGCTACCTTTCTAAAACCATCTGTTACAGAGTACAACTTTGTAGGCTATCCATGATAGTAAATCATGATGGCACAAAAAGTTTGAGGGCGGGAGCCCCTTGGACCCAGATTTTAGTTATTGTTGTTTAGTCAGTGACCAATCAAAAAAAGAAAATCTTGCATCAAGTTCAAAACAGGCCAATCAAATCAAGCTGTGCACACAAACCAAATGATGATGATCAGAAGATTTTCAAAAAGGCAAAAATAACTTAGTTAGAGAGACGTGTCATGAAATAGAGAAAGGTTTGGTAACATTTCATTTGAAAGTGTCCTTATTACAATGTAACTACATATGTACAGTGCATTCGGAAATAATTCAGACCTGTTGACTTTTTCCACATTTTGCCTTATTCTAAAATAGATTAAATAGTTTATTTCCCTCATCAACCACCAAGTCTCTTCCTAGAGCTGGCCACACGGCCAAACTGTTCTATCGCGCCCCTTTTACTCTGTTCCCGAACGTACTGATAGCCTTTAGCCGTACCCTTAACCCACTCCTCCTCTGTTCCTCTGGTGATGTAGAGGTTAATCCAGGCCCCGCAGTGCCTAGCTTCACCCCTACTCTCCAGGTGCTCTCATTTGTTGACTTCTATAACCGTAAAAGCCTTGGTTTCATGCATTAGAATCCTCCTCCCTAAGTTTGTTTTATTCACTGCTTTAGCACACCCTGCCAATCCGGATGTCCTAGCCGTGTCTGAATCCTGGCTTACTAAGACCACCAAAACCCCAGAAATTTCCATCCCTAACTATAACATCTTCCGATAAGATAGAACTGCCAAAGGGGGCGGAGTTGCAATCTACTGCAAAGATTCTGTCTTACTATACAGTACCCAAACAATACGAGCTTCTACTTTTAAAAATCCACCTTTCCAGAAACAAGTCTCTCACCGTTGCCGCTTGCTGAAGACCACACTGCCCCCAGCTGTGCCCTGGACACCATATGTGATGTGTTGCCCCCCATATATTGCCCCCCATCTATCTCCAGAGCTCGTGCTCCTATGTGACCTAAACTGGGACATGCTTAACACTCCGGCCATCCTACAATCTAAAATTGATGCCTTCAATCACACACAAATCATCAATGAACCCACCAGGTACAACACAAATCCGTAAACACGGGCACCCTCATAGATATCAACCAACTTGCCCTCCAAATACACCTCTGCTGTTTTCAACTAAGATCTCAGTGATCACTGCCTCATTGCCTGCATCCGTAATGGGTCTGCAGTCAAACGACCACTCCTAATCACTTGTCAAATGCTCCTTAAAAGACTTCAGCGAGCAGGCCTTTCTAATCGACCTGGCCCGGGTATCCTGTAAGGATATTGACCTCATCCCGTCAGTAGAGGATGCCTGGTTATTCTTTAAAAGTGCCTTCCTCACCATCTTAAATAAGCATGCCCGTTCAAAAAATGTAGAACCAGGAACAGATATAACCCTTGGTATTCTCCAGACCTGACTGCCCTTGACCAGCACAAAAACATCCTGTGTTGTTCTGCATTAGCATCGAATAGCCCCCGTGATATGCAATTTCCAGGGAAGTTGGGAACCAGTATACACAGGCAGTTAGGAAAGCTAAGGCTAGCTTTTTCAAGCAGAAATTTTCATCCTGTAGCACAAACTCAAAAAAAGTTCTGGGACACTGTAAAGTCCATGGAGAATAAGAGCACCTCCTCCCAGCTGCTCACTGCACGGAGGCTAGGAAACACTGTCACCACCAATAAATCCACTATAATTGAAGCATTTTTCTACAGCTGGCCATGCTTTCCACCTGGCTACCCCTACCCTGATCAACAGCCCTGCACCCCCCACAGCAACTCACCCAAGCCTCCCCATTTGTCCTTCACCCAAATCCAGATAGCTGATGTTCTGAAAGAGCTGCAAAATCTGGACACCTAGAAATCAGCCGGGCTAGACAGTCTGTACACTCTCTTTCTGAAATGACTGGCCAAAATTGTTGCAACCCCTAGTACTAGCCTGTTCAACTTCTCTTTCATATCGTCTGAGATCCCCAAAGAGTGGAAAGCTGCCGCAGTCATCCCCCTCTTCAAAGGGGGAGACACTCTAGACCACATATGTCAGAGTCAAGGCCCGCGGGCCACATCCGGCCCGCGAGAAGGTTTTTTACGGCCCCTGGGATGATCTTGATTTATTATTAGAACCGGCCCGCAGCAAGCCGGCAGCCCGCAGATCTTTTACACGCACCAATACTACATTTCCCACAATGCAACGGTGACGCACCGAGCAGTAGGCTGCTTCATTTCAATATTTATTGGCACAGCAGTCGTCAGCATCACAGTAAAATTAACTTTCAGATACCCATCAAAAATGGCAAAACGGAAGGTGGACACTGAGAACCGGGGGTTTCAAACAAGGTGGGAGTCGGAGTATATGTTCACGGAGGTAGCTGGAAAACCTGTGTGTCTTCTGTGTGGAGAAAGTGTGGCGGTACTGAAAGAGTATAATCTGAGACGACATTATGAAACGAAACACGCGGACAAAAACAAGAATATGGACATGGAACAAAGGCTACAAAAGGCAGAGGAATTAAAACGAGGCCTCAAATCTCGACAGGCTCTGTTCAAAAAGCCAAATCACAAGGCCAGGCTGCTGTCAAGGCCAGTTTTATTTTGGCAGAAGAGATCGCTAAATCAGCCCGGCCATTTACGGAGGGGATTTCATCAAAAACTGCATGATTAAAGTTTGTGACGAAGTTTGCCCAGAAAAAGGCAACTCTTTTTAAATGTGAGTCTGAGCAGAAACACCATTGCCGAGAGAGTAGACCAGTTGTCCATCAATCTAAAAGAGCAGCTTGTGAAAAAGGGAAAAGATTTCATTGCATATTCCTTGGCTGTGGATGAGAGCACCGACATTTCTGACATTGCCCAGTTGTCAATTTTCATCCGCCTCCAGCCTAAGCGTGACAGAGGAGTTTTTGGCTTTACGTCCTATGCATGGCACAACTACGGGGCATGATTTGTATGAAGAGGTGTCAAGATGTGTAAATGAGATGGAGCTGCCTTGGGAAAACTGTGGGTTTGACAACCGACGGAGCACCTGCGATGTGTGGACACAGGAGCGGACTGGTGGCAAGATACGGGAAAAAGATGCAAGAGGAAAACGCGACAGGTGAGCTGACAGCTTATCATTGTATCATACACCAGGAAGCGTTGTGCGGTAAAGCCTTGAAAATGGAGCATGTAATGAGCATCATCACAAGCATTTCTGACAGTTAACTTTATCAGAGCCAAAGGTTTGAATCACCAATCCAGTTCAAGGCATTTCTGACGGAGTTAGAAACTGGTGATTTGCCTTATCACACAGAGGTGCGATGGCTAAGCCAGGGAAGGTGCTTTTTGCTATAGACCTATATCTATCCTACCCTGCCATTTAAAGGTCACGAAAGCCAAGTTAACAAACAGATTACCGACCATTTTGAATCCCACCGTACCTTCTCCGCTATGCAATCTGGTTTCAGAGCTGGTCATGGGTGCACCTCAGTCATGCTCAAGGTCCTAAACGATATCATAACCGCCATTGATAAGAGACATTACTGTGCAGCCATCTTCATCAACCTGGCCAAGGCTTTCGACTCTGTCAATCACCACATTATTTTTGGCAGACTCAACAACCTTGGTTTCTCAAATGATTGCCTCGCCTAGTTCACCAACTACTTCTCTGATAGAGTTCAGTGTGTCAAATCAGAGGGCCTGTTGTCCGGACCTCTGGCAGTCTCTATGGGGGTGCCACAGGGTTCTATTCTCGGGCCGACTCTCTTTCCTGTATACATCAATGATGTCGCTCTTCCTGCTGGTGATTCTTTGATCCACCTCTACGCAGACAACACCATTATGTATACCTCTGGCCCTTCCTTGGACACTGTGTTAACTAACCTCCAGACGAGCTTCAATGCCATACAACCCTCCTTCCGTGGTCTCCAACTGCTCTTAAATGCAAGTAAAACTAAATGCATGCTATTCAACCGATCTCTGCGCGCACCTGCCCGCCCGTCCAGCATTGCCCGTCCACCACTCTGGACGGTTCTGACTTAGAATATGTGGACATCTACAAATGCCTAGGTGTCTGGTCAGACTGTAAACTCTCCTTCCAGACTCACATTAAGCATCTCCAATCCAAGATTAAAACTAGAATCGGCTTCCTAATTCACAACAAAGAATCCTTCACTCATGCAGCCAAACATACCCTCTTAAAACTGACCATCCTACTTATCCTCGACTTCGACGATGTCATTTACAAGATAGTCTCCAACACCCTTCTCAACAAATTGGATGCAGTCTATCACAGTGCCATTCGTTTTGTCACCAAAGCCCCATATACTACCCACCACTGCGACCTGTATGTTCTCGTTGGCTGGCCCTTGCTTCATACTCGCCACCAAACCCACTGGCTCAAGGTTATCTACAAGTCTCTGCTAGGTAAAGCTCCGCCATATCTCAGCTCACTGGTCACCATAGCAGCACCCACACGTAGCACTCGCTCCAGCAGGTATATCTCACCGGTCACCCCCAAAGCCAATTCTTCCTTTGGCCGCCTCTCCTTCCAGTTCTCTGCTGCCAATGACTGGAACGAACTGCAAAAATCACTGACGCTGGAGACTCAAATCTCCCTCACTAACTTTAAGCACCAGCTGTCAGAGCAGCTCTCAGATAACTGCACCTGTACGTACCTCATCTGTAAATATCCCATCCAACTACAGCATCCCCATACTTATTTATTTATCTTGCTCCTTTGCACCCAAGTATATCTACTTGCACATTCATCTTCTGCACATCTACCATTCCAGTGTTTAATTGCTATATTGTAATTACTTCACCACCATGGCCTATTTATTGCCTTACCTCCCTTCTCCTACCTCATCTGCACACACTGTGTATAGACTTTTTTCTACTGTATTATTGAATGTATGTTTATTTATTCCATGTTTAACTTTGTGTTGTTGTATGTGTCGAACTGCTTTGCTTTATCGTGGCCAGGTCGCAGTTGTAAATGAGAACTTGTTCTCAACTAGCCTACCTGATTAAATAAAGGTGAAATAAAATGTAAAGCATTTCAAAATCGGGGAGAAAGGCCTTGGTCAGGGAGGTGAGCAAAAACCCAATGGTCACTATGACAGAGCTCCAGAGTTCCTCTATGGAGATGGGAGAACCTTACAGAAGGACAACCATCTCTGCAGCACTCCAGGTCTTTATGTTAGAGCAGCCATACGGAAGCAACTACTCAGTAAAAGGCACATGACAGTCCACTTGGAGTATGCCAATAGGCACCTAAAGGAGTTTGAAGGAATTGTCCATAGAGCGCGGAGACCAGATTGTGTTGAGGCACAGATCTGGGGAAGTGTACCAAAAAATGTCTGCAGCGTTGAAGATCCACAAAAACACAGCGGCCTCCATCATTCTTAAATGGAAGAAGTTTGGAACCACCAAAACTCTTACTAGAGCTCGCCACCCGGGCAAACTGAGCAATCGGGGGAGAAGGGCCTTGGTCAGGGAGGTGACCAGGAACCCAATGGTCATTCTGAGAGAGCTTCAGAGTTCCTCTGTGGAGATGGGAGAACCTTACAGAAAGACAACCATCTCTACAGCACTCCACCAATCAGGTCTTTATAGTAGAGCAGCCAGACCGAAGCCACTCCTCAGCAAAAGGCACATGACAGCCCGCTTGGAGTTTGCCAAAAGGCACCTAAAGGACTCTCAGACCATGAAAAACAAGATTCTCTGGTCTGATAAAACCAAGATTTAACTATTTTGCCTGAATGCCAAGCGTCACACATGGAGAAAACCTGGCACCATCCCTATGGTGAAGCATGGTGGTGACTGTAACATGATTTTTAATAAAACTGAACACTAGAACAAAAAATAGAACACAAAACATGGAATGTCCACCCCAACTCACGCCCTGACCAAACCAAAATAGAGACATAAAAAGGATCTCTAAGGTCAGGGCGTGACGGTACCCCCCCCCCCCCCCACCCCCCAATGGTGGGGACTCCGGCCGCAAAACCTAAACATATAGGGGAGGGTCTGGGTGGGCATCTATCCGCAGTGGCGGCTCTGGTGCAGGACGTTTCCCAGCTCCACCTTAGGCTTGGCCCACTTGGGTGGCGCCTCTAGAGTGGGGACCCTCACCGCTGACCCCGGACAGGAGGGCGACTCTGGAAGCTCCGGACAGGAGCGCGACTCTGGCAGCTCCGGACAGGAGGGCGACTCTGGCAGCTCCGGACAGGAGGGCGACTCTGGCAGCTCCGGACAGGAGGGCGACTCTGGCAGCTCCGGACAGGAGGGCGACTCTGGCAGCTCCGGACAGGAGGGCGACTCTGGCAGCTCCGGACAGGAGGGCGACTCTGGCAGCTCCGGACAGGAGGGCGACTCTGGCAGCTCCGGACAGGAGGGCGACTCTGGCAGCTCCGGACAGGAGACAGGCACAGGACTCAACAGGCTGGGGAGACCAACTGGAGGCCTGGTCCATGGAGGAGGCACAGGATAGACCGGGCTGTGGGGGAGCACTGGAGATCTGGTGCATAGCCTTGATACCTCTCTTCCAGGCTGAATGCCCACTCTAGACCGGCACATGCGGAGAGCTGGAACAGGCCACACTGGGATCTCCTGGCGAACTGGGGAAACCCTGCCTAGAGCCGGCGCGGGATATCCTGGCCCGAGGAGGCGCACTGGAGGTCTGGAGAGCCTGGAAGAGCCTGGCAGATGCGGGGAGACGGAATGTAGCGCACCTGGCTAAAAAACGCGTACTGGAGATCTGTAGTGCCAAGCTGGCACAAGACGTGCAGGGCTGGGGATGCGCACAGGAGGCCTGGTGCGTGGGGCTGGCACAGTCTTCAAAAGACGGCTAGCACACACCTCAGGACGAGTATGGAGAGCTGACTCAGGTGACATCAAATCGAGGACACGCTCCGTCGGGCGGATGTCGTGTCTCATGCACCAAATCAGCAACTCTCTCATTACTCTCTCCTCCAATCTCCCCATCAACTCCTTCACTGTCTCTGCTTTGCTTCCTTCGCTCACCTCCAATTTCATCTTGACTGGCTCTGGTTCCATTCTCGGCTCAGCCAACCATCCCGTGTGCCCCTCAGAAAAAAACGATTGGGGCTGCCTCTCCTGGCCAACCTGCTTGGTCCTTTGGTGGTGGGTAGTTCTATAACGGCTGTTTGAAGAAGAGGACCAAGGTGCAGCGTGGTATGTGTTCATGATTTTTAATAAAACTGAACACTAGAACAAAAAATAACAAAGCGGAACAAACGTAACCATTCTGTCTGGTGCAGACACACAAAACAGAAAATAACTACACACAAAACACAAGTGGGAAAAGGCTACCTAAGTATGATTCTCAATCAGAGACAATGATAGACAGCTGCCTCTGATTGAGAACCACACCCGGCCAAGCAAACAGAATTAGAAAAGATAGAACACAAAACATAGAATGCCCACACCAAATCACGCCCTGACCAAACCGAAATAGAGACATAAAAAGGATCTCTAAGGTCAGGGCGTGACAGTGACAGCCTGATGCTGTGGGGATGTTTTTCAGTGGCAGGCACTGAGAAACTAGTCAGGATCGATGGCAAGATGAATGGAGCAAAGTACAGAGATATCCTTGATGAAAGCCTGCTCCAGAGTGCTCAGGACCTCAGACTGGGGTGAAGGTTCACCTTCCAACAGAACAATGACCCTAAGCACACAGCCAAGACTACGCAGGAGTGGCTTCGAGACAAGTCTCTGAATGTCCTTTCAGTGGCACAGCCAGAACCCGGACCTGAACTCAATCGAACATCTCTGGAGAGACCTGTAAATAGCTGTGCAGCAACGCTCCCCATCCAAGCTGACAGAGCTTGAAAGGATTTGCAGAGAAGAATTGGAGAAACTCCCCAAATACGGTCAGACACAAAAAGACTCGATGCTGTAATCACTGTCAAAGTTGCTTCAAAAAAGTCCAGAGTAAAGGGTCTGAATATTTATGTTAATGTAATATTTCAGTTGTTTATTTTTAATTTGTTAAAAACTCTAAAAACCTGTTTTTGCTTTGTCATTATGGGTAATCTGTGTAGATTGATGAGGAAAAAACAATTTAATCCATTTTAGAATAAGGTCTGAATATTTTACGAAGGCACTGTATATACTGTAGAGAGGTGTGTGCCTTTCCAAATCATGTCCAACAAATAGAATTTACCACAGATGGACTCCAATCAAGTTGTAAAAACATTTCAAGGATGATCAATGGAAACAGGATGCACCTAAGCTCAATTTCAAGTCTCATAGCAAAGGGTCTACTTATGTAAATATTTGTTATTTTTTATTTATTAATTTATACATTTGCAAAAATGTCTAAAAACCTGTTTTCGCTTTGTCATAGAGTATTGTGTGTAGATGTTTTATTTAATCCATTTTATAATAAGGTTGTAATGTAACAAAATGTGGAAAATGAAGAGGTCAGAATACTTTCCAAATACACTGTAATTACACTGTAAAAAGTATTGGAATTAATTGTAATAACTCATAGTTACACTTGAATAACAACATGGAATGTTGGTAATTGCATTTTTTTATTACACGGGAGTAACAACGAATGCTTGTAACAACTGTTAAAGTTTCCGATAGCATCCCAACGCACCATCTTTCAGCCTGTACAAACCAGTTGATAAGTGTTAGCCAATTGAAACCAGACCACCTCATTGACACAACTCTGCAATAAAGATCTGGAGTGGGTTCACAAACGGTTCACGTCAAATAAATAGTTTATATTGTAAAATCACTGAACGGGCCATTTGATAATGGGACAATTACTTTAACCATCAATGAAATATTTTTAGGCACATTAATAAACAATTATGATTAAAATTGTGAGATATTCATTTGTGCTTGCCAAATTGTAAGCCTACTAAGCTTGATTGAATAATGGTTTATAAATGCATTTAAAATGGTCCTAAGACAACCTCTTATTCCATTATGTAACCTTGCAAGGGTTTCACTGTTGAGGAACATTCTCACTTTTGAATGGGATGCATTGGTGCAATTATTTATTTATCCCAGGAATTAAGCCATCGTGTTAAGATCTACCCATCTGCGAAACACGCTCGGAATAACGATGACCTCGAATGTGCATTGACGTCATGTAACAGTGCTCAAAGAAGGGGGTTGATTGCTGCAAAGAAACAAAGTGACAGAGAAAGTAAGTTTTAAATGCAATTAGCTTTTTTGGATACATAAATTCTACTGGACGTTTTTTGTGTTATTACTTCATGGGGATTTATATCATTTAGGCCTAGCTAGCTACCTAGCTAGTTGTTGTGTTTCCATAATAGTGGTGTGTTGACACAAGTACAGAAGTAGCTAGGTAGCTAGCTTACGTTAACATACTGGGTGTGTCTCACGTAATACCCTTGGCATGGATACCCTGAAAACAAGGTTCAGGGAAGATAAGACCATGGAGCCCAGCTAACAATAGCTAGCTAGTTAGATAGTGAGTAGGGACCATAGCATATTTACCAGCTTTAGTTAGCTACCTAGCTAGCTAGTCAAGGATATAAAACTAGCTAGCTAGAGTGCTAGCTAATCCCCTCCACAAAAAAACAGATTGCATGGAAAGTCTATTCTGTAGATGATAACTAGCTAGCTAGCTTAGTTGGTAGGCCCAAGAAAAATGTCAGCTAATGTTTGCTAGCTATCTACAGTTAGCTAGTTAGCCAACACTAGTCTAAATAACATGGCTCCCGTAGATTGTGGGCTCTCGTTCTCTGTGGCCGACGTGAGTAAAACATTTAAGTGTGTCAACCCGGCTCAGATGACATCCCTTGCCACGTCCTCAGAGCATTCGCAGACCAGCTGGCTGGAGTGTTTATGGACATATTCAATCTCCCCCTATCCCAGTCTGCTGTTCCCACTTGCTTCAATATATCCACCATTGTTCCTGACCCAAGAAAGAAATGGTAACTGAACTAAATTACTATTTCCCTGTAGCACTCACGTCTGTCATCATGAAGTGCTTTGAGAGGCTAGTTAAGGATCAAATCACCTCCACCCTACCTGACACCCTAGATCCCCTTCAATTTGCATACAGCCCCAATGGATCCACAGACAATGCAATCACCAACACACTGCCCTATCCCATCAGGAAAAGAGGAATACCTATGTTAGAATGATGTTCATTGACTATAGCTCAGCCTTCAACACCATAGTACCCTCCACGCTCATCATTAAGCTTGGGGCCCTGAGTCTTAACACCGCCCTGTTCAACTGGGTCCTGGACATCCTGGCGGGCCGCCCCCAGGTGGTGAATGTATGAAATAACACCTCCACTACGCTGATCCTCAACACAAGGGCCCCACAAGGGTATGTGTTCAGCCACCTCCTGTACTCCCTGTTCACCCATGACTGCATGGTCATGCACGCCTCCAACTCAATCATCAAGTTTGCAAACAACACAACAGTAGGAGGCCTGATTACCAACTATGACCAGACAGCCTACAGGGAGGAGGTGAGGGGCCTGGCAGAGTGGTGGCAGGAAAACAACCTCTCCCTTAATGTCAACAAAACGAAGGAACTGATTGTGGACTTCAGTAGAAAGCAAAGGGAGCACGCCCCCATCCACATCGACTGGACCGCAGAGGAGAAGGTGAAACGCTTCAAGTTCCTCTGTGTACACATCACTGACACTCTAAAATGGTCCACCCACACAGACAGTGTGTTGAAAAAGGCACAACAGCTTGGCCCCAAAGACCTTCACAAACTTTTACAGATGCACCATTGAGAGCATCCTCTCAGGGTGTATCATCACCTGGTACGGCAACTGCACCAACCGCAAATGCAGGGCTCTCCAGAGGATGATGCGGTCAACACTGGGACAGAGAGACTGAAAAACAGCTTCTATCTCAAGGCCATGAGACTGTTAAATAGCCATCACTAGCCGGCCTCCACCCACTACCCTGCCCTGAACTTAGTCACTGTCACTAACCGGCTACCACCCGATTACTCAACACTGTACCCTAGAGGCTGCTGCCGTATGTACATAGACCTGGAATCACTGGTCACTTTAATAATGTTTACATACTGTTTTACTCATTTCATATGTATATACAGTATTCTACTTTATTCTAGTCAATGCCACTCCAACATTGCTCGTCCTAATATTTATATATTTATTCATTATGATTAATTATCCATTATTTTACTTTTAGATTTGTGTGTATTGTTGTGAATTGTTAGATACTAATGCACTGTTGGAGCTAGGAACACAAGCATTTTGCTACACCTCCAATAACATCTGCTAAATATATGTTTGGGACCAATCAAATTTGATTTGATCTCATAGTCCAGAATGGGAAAATGCTTACAAGAAAGAATAGGTGAAGACAGTCAGTTGTTGATTTCCATCATTACTATAGCAGTAAAGGCCAAATTCAATATTTTATCATACAATTTTTTAAAGTATTGCTTTTATACCTACAGGAGTCCTACAATTATATATCAAATGGCTAAATAACAGATTTTATATCCATCTTCCAAAACAATTGTTAGCCCTTAGATCGCAATATCTATTAAGCTAAGACCTACAGGGGTCAGCGATGCATCTTACCTACAGTTGCCGAAGATGTAACTTGTGTTTCCCAAAACACCACGCAGAGAATGTTCGCTATGTGCGTCGTTGAGGCATGTGTTGATACTGACAGGATTGAAAGGAAGGGAGTGCTGCTCTCGGATCAGCGTTCTCCCATTCAAATCTTACCTTACCATTTAGAATTATTCCACAATACTGACGACGGATCAGCACCGAGAGAGACATCATCTAAGGCTAGAAATATTGAGGTGGCTTACTCTCATGCTTACCCTGTTACAAGAAGTGATGTCACTGAGAACTGCCATTATATATCGGACCTTCCACCCCTATCTGGGATAATGGATGCTTGATGAAGACCTAATGGTAGAAACGTTATTATAATAAAATCACCTGGGAGTTTATTTTTATTTTTCAGGAATTCACTTATAACTCCAGCAGCTGCAAAAAATACCTGGATGTGCATATGTTCTTCAGCTTTTATTAAATATTATTTCTTGTCATCACTGATGCCCAAAAGGTCACAAGGTACAGGGGAGCTGGATGGGTACCTTGCCTGTGTATCAGACAAGATTGACATGCTTCAATCCTTTCCATACATAAAGACGTCTCAAACTGAACACAGGCCTGCCTGCCTCTGCTGCCTGTAAGCCTTTTCTTTTTTAAAGCTGCTGGATTGGTCTTTACTGCAAAGCGAGCCAGGATATACTTGTTTCACTTTGAAAATCTGCTCCTGCTGAAACTAAATGGCATGTAGAGAGGAGTTAAAACAGAATTCCTTTGTTTTTTCTGAAGGAACACAACATATCCTAGTGTACTCTGTACACAGCCTATAGTTTATCTATCCCCCTTTCTATTTCAGGGGGTCTCAAAGCTTTGCTCATTCATTTTGCATTTACAGTACATGAGATTAAGTCGTTGCCTCTAGAGCTAATTTGACATCAAATCCTTTAGGCATGTCCAGTGTGCCCTGGCACTCTTCATTTGGCATTGAGTGAATATTTCTCTTCATTGCATGAAAAAGATTGTCAAAGTTTAGGTAACCTTAGGGAAATTACTTAATTATCAAGGTCAATGTTTATTTTGAAAGTAATTTTACTTTAAGTGAGCTACTTTGTTTTTTTTTATATATATATTTTTTTACACCTGTAGTTGTACTTCTATTTGAGTAAAATGTCATTATAGTAACAGCACTTCTACTAGATTAGGATATTTTAGTTATCTTTCCACCTCTGTCTAAATGTCATATTTGTTGCTGGTATATCTTACCTGTGGATCTGAGTATTATGCCTGAGACCTACATTGGTGTCTTACAGTAGCCTCAGAGAACCAGACATGGGTTCAAATACTATTTGTTCCCTTTCAAATAATAGAGCTTGCCAGATACTGTAGGCAGGGTTTTGCACTTCGGACTATTCCATTGTGCCTATCATGACACAAGGCCAGACCCAGATGCAGACACAGGAGTCAGATTGTTGGAGTCTTACAATTTTTATTAATCCAAAAGAAGTAGGCAAGAGAATGGTTGTGGACAGGCAAAAGGTCAAAACCAGATCAGAGTCCAGGAGGTACAGAGTGGCAGACAGGCTCGTGGTAGACGCAGGCAGAATGGTCAGTCAGGCGGGTACATAGTCCAGAAACGGGCAAGGGTCAAAACCGGGATGTCTATAAAAAGGAGAAACGCAAAAAGCAGGAGAAATGGGAAAACGTTGGTTGACTTGGAAACATACAAGACGAGCTGGCACAGAGAGACAGGAAACACAGGGATAAATACACTGGGGATAATAAGCGGCACCTGGAGGGGGTGGAGTCAAGCACAAGGACAGGTGAAACAGATCAGGGTGTGACAGTGCCAAACAAACCCAATCAAGCACAGCTAAACATTTGAAAGAAAACAAATACGATTTTATCCAACAATAGGTCTGCAAAGCAGAGAGCAGCACCCTGAACAATTTGTTGTGCTAAGTGCTATTCCACCCTTTCTGTCAGTGTCTTATACAGTGTATCCTTACTGGGGCTCAGGGTATCACACCACAAGTCTGACTTCCCTGCAAAGTGCTGCTTCGTAGTTCCCACAGGGCACACAGATGTTAGGATGGCATTGCATCCCTCCCCCCGCCACATGAAGCCAGGCACGCCATCTCCTCAGGGCTGACAGTCAGCCAGGTCGGTGGGCGCAGATTGCTCAGGACGTGTGCGAGGTGCGTCAGGGGACAGGAGGTGAAGTCAAACAGGTACAGTAGGGGAAAGCATAGTGGCTATCTACAGTGGGGAGAAAAAGTACTTGATAACCTGCAAAATCAGCAGTGTTTCCTACTTACAAAGCATGTAGAGGTCTGTCATTTTTATCATAGGTACACTTCAACTGTGAGACAGAATCTAAAACAAAAATCCAGAAAATCACATTTTATAATTTAAGTAATTAATTAGCATTTTATTGCATGACATAAGTATTTAGTCCCCTAGTTTAAGAACTAAGCATCTACTCAATTCTGTCAGAAACAATGGCAAGGTGACTCTCCATGAGAATGACTCCCAGAGGCTTTCCAGTAGATTGTTCTCCCCAAAAGTACCAATAGTAATTGTGTCAATAAACAAATCAATAACGAGAAGCAAATTACTTAGATGAAGATAAGCCTGAGTTTATTATCGCTGCATTAACTGTAATGTTACCAAAACAGACTAGATTAACTTTCCCCGGGTTGGCTGACGCTTCATTATAAATCAACCATAATCAAATTCCTTAACTGAAAAGCCCATGAATAACTGATTTGGAACAATGTGTGATGAAAGAAAAGCTGAAATAAATTCTCTACTGTTATTCTGACATTTCACATTCTTCAAATAAAGTGGTGATCCTAACTGACCTAAAACAGGGATTATTTTACAAGGATTAAATGTCAGGAATTGTGAAAAACTGAGTTTAAATGTATTTGCTCAAGGTGTATGTAATCTTCAGACTTCAACTGTATGCATCTCAGCTGACCCAATCAGCTGAGATCACCTCCTGCAGAGATGGGTGAGGCTTCCCAAGACGAGTCCGTCAACACAAATATTGGTCAGGTTATTTAGGACAGTCAGAGCAGGGGGAAAGGGAGAGAGAATTTAGTTTCAGGACCCCCATTAGCCACTGCACATGCTGCAGATAGTCTTCCTGGGGTCCACATAAAACTTAAAAATGCATGAAAGTAGAGAACAGTTATAGACAAGGGCATAAGATATTACATCAAATTCATAAAAAAATTCAATTAGAGTTATATGTTGGAAAGACACAGAAACAAATACTATTTATATATTATTCATATACATGTTACAAATCCCTTTGGCTCGGCAGTCTAGGGGGGATGGTAGCGAGACTGAGACTCTTAGCAAGGAGTAACATAACTCATGCAAAGTGTGATAGTGACAAAGTAACGGTGAGAATGAAATAACCACAGACAAATAATATCTACCATCAAAAACTCAGGGGGGGGTGTAGGCTGAGCTATACCCAAGGAAAGAAACAAATATCCAAAAATACCCCTAAGCTAGACTAGCCTACTTCCATACAGCTAACTAACCAAAAATAGTGGGTAGTCCGCCCAGTTCTAACTAGTGTTCTTAGACAGAATAGTCCTACGGGTAGTGTATGCCCATGAGCAACTTGTCTTGGTTCCCCCTTTTCCCACCATCAAATACCATAACACAAACAATACTCACAGGTGGGGACAAAGTGATATGGAGGTGCTAAAACAAAAGTGCTCTATCCAGAGGACGAGAGAGAGAGAGAGCGATATCGAGACACACAGAGATCAAGCTACAGAGAAAACAACTGATTGGGTTTTTAAACCAAGGGAAAGGAAATGTGATAGGGTAAGGGAAAATGAGGAGGTGTGTCTTCTGATTGATGACTGCATGTTGACTGATTGGGGAATGATGATTGCCACCTGTGAGGGGAGAAGGCAAGAAAAGAAATACACACACAGGATACCTGTATCTGTAACAATACACATGAATAATCTTAAACAGTACAGTTCAATTAGATCTTTAGAAAGAGGAGAGGTGCTGTGATTACAAGTAGCATCTGGTGGCAACTCATTCCATGATGACATGGCTCTATACGTAACTGAGCGAAGCATTAAATCTGTTTTTGGTTTGGGTAGAGTGAAAAAACCTATAGTGACATGACTGGTGGGGTATGTATGTCTGTTTGAAGTGTATGCAAATATATATTACAAGTGGTTAGGCATTTTCAACACAAAAATGTTTCTTAAAAGGAATACAAGAGAAGTAGTCAATTTCTCCCCAAACCTCAACCATGAAAGACTATCATGCATGTTGTTGATGTTAGTTATGTGTGTGTAGTTAAGCGCAAGGTGTTCTGAGGCAGTTGCAGCTTTGCTCGGTCTGTCTTTGCTGCAACTGACTATGTTACCAGACAGTAATCCAGATGGGACAAAATCAGAACCTGTACAGTTGATTTTTCTGTCAAAAATGCAGATATTCTGTACCTCTCCCCATCTTCACAAAACCTTTGTCAATATGACTTGACCATTATACAGTGCCTTCAGAAAGTATTAATACCCTTTGACTTATTGCACATTCTTTTGTGTTACAGCCTGAATTCAAAATGGATTAAAACATGTAAAAAACACCATCAACACACAATACCCCATAATTACAAAGTGGGAACATGTTAGAATCTTTGGCAGCATTTACAGCTGTGAGTCTTTCTGAGTACGCCTCTAAGAGCTGTGTACACCTGTATTATACAATATTTGCAAATTATTCTTTTAAACATTCTTCAAGCTCTGTCAAGTTGGTTGTTGATCATTGCTAGACAGCCATTTTCAAGTCTTGCCATAGATTTTGAAGCCGATTTTGATCAGAATTCTAACTAGGCCACTCAGGAACATTCAATGTCATCTTGGTACTTGTGTTTTAGGTTATTGCCCTGCTGCAAGGTGAATTTGTCTCTCAGTGTCTGTTGGAAAGCAGACTGAACCACATTTTCATCTAGGATTATGCCTGTGCTTAGCTCTTTTCTGTTTATTTTTATCCTCAAAAAACTCCCTAGTCCTTGCCAAGCATACCCATCACATGATGGAGCCACCACCATGCTTGAAAATATGAAGATCGGTACTCAGTGAGGTGCTGTTGGATTTGCCCCAAACATAATGGTTTGTATTCCAAGACATAAAGTACATTTCTCCGCATTTTTATTTTTTATTTTTATTTTAGTGCCTTATTGCAAACAGGATACGTGTTTTGGAATATTTCCTTTTCACTCTGTTATTTAGGTTAGTATTGTGGAGTAACTATTCTCAGTTTCCTCCTATCACAGCCATTAAACTCTGTAACTGTTTTAAAGTCACCATTGGCCTCATGGTGAAATCCCTGAGCGGTTTCCTACCTCCAACTGAAGTCCGACGAGCCAGCTGAAGAGTGGAAGCCTGACGAGCCGGCTGAGGCGTGGGAGCCTGACGAGCCAGCTGAGGCATGACGTGGGATGGGATCCTGATGAGCCGGCTGAGGCGTGGGAGCCTGACGAGCCGGCTGAGGCATGACGTGGGATGGGATCCTGATGAGCCGGCTGAGGCGTGGGAGCCTGACGAGCCGGCTGAGGCGTGGGAGCCTGACGAGCCGGCTGAGGCATGACGTGGGATGGGATCCCGATGAGCCGGCTGAGGTGACGTGGGATGGGAGCCTGACGAGCCGGCTGAGGCATGACGTGGGATGGGATCCTGATGAGCCGGCTGAGGTGTGGGAGCCTGACGAGCCGGCCTGATGAGCCGGCTGAGGCATGACGTGGGATGACGTGGGATGGGATCCTGATGAGCCGGCTGAGGCATGTGGGATGCCTGATGAGCCGGCTGGCTGAGGCATGACGGCTGGGATGGGATCCTGATGAGCCGGCTGAGGCATGACGTGGGATGGGATCCTGATGAGCCGGCTGAGGCGTGGGAGCCTGACGAGCCGGCTGAGGCATGACGTGGGATGGGATCCTGATGAGCCGGCTGAGGCATGACGTGGGATGGGATCCTGATGGGAGCCTGATGAGCCGGCTGAGCCGGCTGAGGCATGACGTGGGATGGGATCCTGATGAGCCGGCTGAGGCATGACGTGGGATGGGATCCTGATGAGCCGGCTGAGGCGTGGGAGCCCGAGGGCGTGGGATGCCTGATGAGCCGGCTGAGGCATGACGTGGGATGGGATCCTGATGAGCCGGCTGAGGCGTGGGAGCCTGTGGCCGGCTGAGGCATGACGTGGGATGGGATCCTGATGAGCCGGCTGAGGCATGACGTGGGATGGGATCCTGATGAGCCGGCTGAGGCGTGGGAGCCCGACGAGCCGGCTGAGGCGTGACGTGGGATGGGATCCTGATGAGCCGGCTGAGGCATGACGTGGGATGGGATCCTGATGAGCCGGCTGAGGCGTGGGAGCCCGACGAGCCGGCTGAGGCGTGGGAGCCTGACGAGCCGGCTGAAGCATGACGTGGGATGGGATCCTGATGAGCCGGCTGAGGCGTGGGAGCCTGAAGAGCCGGCTGAGGCGTGGGAGCCGGCTGACATGAGCCCGATGGCCCGCTGAAGCATGACGTGGGATGGGATCCTGATGAGCCGGCTGAGGCATGGGGGATGGGATCCTGATGAGCCGGCTGAGGCATGACGTGGGATGGGATCCTGAGAGCCGGCTGAGGCATGACGTGGGATGGGATCCTGATGAGCCGGCTGAGGCATGACGCCGATGAGCTGAGGCATGACGTGGGATGGGATCCTGATGGGATCCTGATGAGCCGGCTGAGGCATGACGTGGGATGGGATCCTGATGAGCCGGCTGAGGCATGACGGGGATGGGATCCTGATGAGCCGGCTGAGGCATGACGTGGGATGGGATCCTGACGAGCCGGCTGAGGCATGACGTGGGATGGGATCCTGATGAGCCGGCTGAGGCGTGACGTGGGATGGGATCCTGATGAGCCGGCTGAGGCATGACGTGGGATGGGATCCTGATGAGCCGGCTGAGGCGTGGGAGCCCGACGAGCCAGCTGAGGCGTGACATGGGATGGGAGCCAGGTAAAGCATGGAAGCCTTGCCTTAGCTGGTGTGAGATGGAGGCATCCGCATGAGCTCAGCCATCCACATAAAGAGATGAGTGCAATTATTGAACTGGGAACATTTTCATGCTTGGAGACATTTTACAGCATGACGTCACAATCAGAACACGATCAGAATGATTGAGCACTATTTCACGATGGAAAGATTTTTACATTAAACGTTTCTTTGTGAGGCATTGGAAAATCTCCCTGCTCACTGCTCAGCTGAGGGACCTTACAGATAGTTGTATATGTCAGGTACAGAGATGAGGTAGTCATTCAAAAATCATGTTAAACACTATTATTACACACAGAGTGAGTCCATGTAACTTATTATGACTTTCTAAGCACATTTTTACTCCTTAACTCCTTATTTAGGCTTGCAATTACAAAGGGGTTGAATACTTACTGACTTTACATTTTTTATTAATTTGTAAAAATGTCTAAAACATAATTCCACTATGACATTATGGGGTATTGTGTGTAGGGCAGTGTCACAATCTTAGTTTAATACATTTTTAATTCAGGCTGTGACAAAACAAAACTAGGAAAATGTCAAAGGGTGTGAATACTTTCTGAAGGGACTGTAACTGACCATCCAATATTGCTTCTTCAACTTGTGCAATAGTCACGCCAAATATGCACAACTCCAGTTGAGGTTTAGGTCAAAGAGAATTCTTTGAACCGAATAAAATGCCATATTTTTAGATGTATTTAACTTCTTGCGTCGAGCAATCCCGGATCCGGGATCCTATTTATAGCCTCAAGCTCATTAGCATAACGCAACGTTAACTATTTATGAAAATCGCAAATGAAATGAAATAAATATATTTGCTCTCAAGCTTAGACTTTTGTTAACAACACTGTCATCTCAGATTTTCAAAATATGCTTTTCAACCATAGCTAAACAAGCATTTGTGTAAGAGTATTGATAGCTAGCATAGCTATAAGCCTAGAATTCAGCCAGCAACATTTTCACAAAAACAAGAAAACCATTCAAATAAAATAATTTACCTTTGAAGAACTTCAGATGTTTTCAATGAGGAGACTCTCAGATAGCAAATGTTCAGTTTTTCAAAAAATATTATTTGTGTAGGACAAATCGCTCCATTTTGTTCACGTTTGGCTATGAAAAAAACCTGTATCCAGTTATAGCCTCAAGCTCATTAGCATAACGTAACGTTAACTATTTATGAAAATCGCAAATGAAATGAAATTAATGTGCTAGCTCTCAAGCTTAGCCTTTTCTTAACAACACTGTCATCTCAGATTTTCAAAATATGCTTTTGAACCATAGCAAAACAAGCATTTGTGTAAGAGTATTGATAGCTAGCGTAGCATTTAGCGTAGCATTTAGCGGGCAACATTTGCACAAAAACCAGAAAAGGATTCAAATAAAATAATTTACCTTTGAAGAATTTTGGATGTTTTCAATGAGGAGACTCTCAGTTACATAGCAAATGTTCAGTTTTCCCTGAAAGATTCTTTGTGTAGGAGAAATCGCTCCGTTTTGTACAAAATTCAGTCATCAAAACGGCAAACTGTTTTCCAAATTAACTCCATAATATCGACTGAAACACGGCAAACGCTGTTTAGAATCAATCCTCAAGGTGTTTTTCACATATCTCTTCATCGATATATATCGTTCGTGGATGTCTACTTTCTCCTCTGAATCGCTTGGAAAAAGACGTGCAGCTGAAGATGACGCACCAATTTCGACGGAGGACACCGGACGGACACATGGCAAATGTAGTCTCTTATGGTCAATCTTCCAATGATATGCCTACAAATACGTCACAATGCTGCAGACACCTTGGGGAAACGATAGATCGGGCAGGCTCATTCCTTGCGCATTCACAGCCATATAAGGAGACAATGAAAAACAGAGCCTCAAAAATCCTGCTCATTTCCTGTTTGAAGTTTCATCTTGGTTTCGCCTGTAGCATCAGTTCTGGGGCACTCACAGACAATATCTTTGCAGTTTTGGAAACGTCAGAGTGTTCTCTTTCCAAAGCTGTCAATTATATGCATAGTCGAGCATCTTTTTGTGACAAAATATTGCGCTTAAAACGGGCACGTTTTTTTATCCAAAAATGAAATAACCTCTTACATCTATGGGGGCGCTAAGTCTGATTTATTGTTAGTTCCCCATTCTGACACTGACTGCAACTCCTTGCTAAGAGTCTCAGTGAGCACACTGGCTGTAGGTGTGGATGTGTATAGTGTGCAATCATCTGCCTACAGCGGACAAGTGGCAAATAATTTGTAAAAATAGACAAGAGTAACAGTCCAAGGCAACTGCCCTGAGGGATACCACACTGTACATATCTGATGTTAGAGGCTTCCATTGAAGAACACTCTCTGGATTCTATTGGATAAGTAACCCTCCAACTATCCTGAAGGCAGGTGATGCAAAGCCATCACAAGTTCGTTTTTTCAATAACAAATGATGATCAATAACATCAATTACTGCACTGTAATCTAACAATACAGCTCAAACTATCAACTAATTATCCATTTATTTTAGCCAATCATCAGTCTGTGCAGTACAATATGCATGCTGAAAATCAGTAAAGTTGTTCATTAAGTTCTTTGACAAATAGTATTGTATATTTGTTTAAAACATTTATCTATCAGACACTGTGATCTCACTGAGACTCTCAGCAATGAGTTACAGTCAGTGCTAGGTGGTGAGGTTATCAACAACACCTCTGTCATGCTGATCCTCAAAACAAAGGCCCCACAAGTGTGTGCTCAGCCCCATCCTGTACTCCCTGTTCACCATGACTGCGTGGCCACACACGTCTCCAACTCAATCAATAAGTTTGCAGACGACAAAACAATGGTAGGCCTGATTACCAACAATGACGAGACGACACGGGGGGCCTTGGCGAAGTGATGCCAGGAAAATAACCTCTGCCTTAATGTCAACTAAACAAAGGAGCTGATCGTGGACTTCAGGAGACAGCAGAGATAGCACACCCCCATCTACATCAACGGGCCGCAGTAGAGAGGGTGAAAAGCTTCAAGTTCCT
The DNA here is from genome assembly GCF_036934945.1 of Oncorhynchus masou masou. NCBI lineage: Eukaryota > Metazoa > Chordata > Actinopteri > Salmoniformes > Salmonidae > Oncorhynchus > Oncorhynchus masou. Next base: position 64,316,780 of record NC_088223.1, read on the forward strand.
CGGCTTGCACACAGTGATGTAAAGTACTTGAGTAAAAATACTTTAAAGTACTAACTTGTTGGGGATAGGGGGCAGTATTTTCACTTTGGATGAATTGCGTGCCCATAGTGAACTGCATCCTACTCTGTCCTAGATTGCTAATATATGCATATTATTATTACTATTGGATAAAAAACACTCTGAAGTTTCTAAAACTGTTTGAATTATGTATGTGAGTGTAACAGAACTCATAGGGCAGGCAATCTTCCAAACAAGAAGTGAAATTCTGAATGTGGGTCAAATTTGACATCATCGCCCCTTCCCTTTCAAATAAGATATGGATCTGGTAGCACTTCCTACGCCTTCCACTAGATGTCCTCATTCAGTAGAACGTGGAATGGAGCCTCTGGTGTGAACTTTGACTGAATGGGAGGGGAAATAGTCAATATGGCCTGTGTAGGATCTTAGCAGAATGCAATTTCCCTGTGGCGCATTTGTCTGTGGGTGTCACCGTCGTTCCATTTGGCTGCAGATGAAAACGTAAGATCCGGTTGGAATGTTATTGGATATATATGAAAATGACATCCTGAAGATTGATTCTCTACTTAGTTTGACCAGTTTATTCGACCTGGAATATATATTTTTGAAGTTTTTGTCCGAGTTCTCCTGGACCAGCATCAGCTTTTGGGCACGTGAGCTGAAAGTGCTAGCAAATGCAGCTAATTGGACACTACTATTGGACATTATGGAACAAAACAACGATTTATTGTGGAACTAGGACTCCTTGCACTGCATTCTGATGAAAGATCATCAAAGGTAAGGGAATATTTATGATGTAATTTCGTATTTCTGTTGACTCCAACATGACGGAGAAATATATTTACGTCTGAGCGCTGTCTCAGATTATTGCATGGTAGGCTTTTTTCGTAACGTTAAAAAAAAATCTGACACAACAGTTGCATTAAGAACCAGTGTATCTTTAATTGTATGTAGAACATGTATCTTTAGTCAAAGTTTATGATGAGTATTTCTGTTATCTGGCGTAGCTTTCTATAATTCCTCTGGATATTTTGGAGGCATTTCTGAACATGGTGTCAATGTAAACCGAGATTTGTGGATATAAATATGCATATTATCGAACAAAACATAAAGGTATTGTGTAACATGTCATATGAGTGTCATCTGATGAAGATTTTCAAAAGGTTAGTGATTCATTTTATCTCTAATCCTGCTTTTGTGACTCTATCTCTGGCTGGGAAAAATGGCTGTGTTTTTTTAAATTTGGTGGTGGTCTAACATAAATATATGTTGTGTTTTCGCTGTTAAACATTTAAAAAAATCGGACATGATGGGTAGATGAACAAGATGTTTATCTTTCATTTGCTGTGTTGGACTTGTTAATGTGTGAAAGTTAAATATTTCTAAAGAATATTTTTGAATTCCCTGCGCCACCTTTTCAGCTGAATGGGGGGTGGGGGGGGTTGAGTTCTCCTCGGGGATCGCCTTGCCATTAAGTAGTTTTTTTCAGTATCTGTACTTTACTTTACTATTTATATATTTGACAACTTTTACTTCACTACATTCCTAAAGAAAATAATGTACGTTTTACTCCATATATTTTCCCTGACACCCAAAAGTACACATCACATTTTGAATGCTTAGCAGAACAGGAAAGTGGTCCAATTCGCGCACTTATCAAGAGAACATCTCTGGTCATCCCTACGGTCTCTGATCTGATGGACTCACTAAACACAAATGCTTAGTTTGTAAATTATATCTGAGTGTTGGAGTGTTTACCCTAGCTATCAGTAAATAAAATAACAAAATAATTGTGCCTTCTGGTTTCTGTAATATAAGGAATTTGCAATGATTTATACTTTTACTTTTGATACTTAAGTATATTTCAAATCAAATACTTTTAGACTTTTACTCAAGTAGTATTTTACTGGGTGACTTTCACTTGTACTTGAGTCATTTTTTATTAAGGTATGTATACTTTTACTCAAGTATGACAATTGAGTATTTTTTCTACCACTGCTTGCACATCACTGAAAACCTGAAATGGTCCCTTCACACAGACAGTGTGGTGAAGAAGGCACAACAGCGCCTCTTCAATATCAGGAGGCTGAAGAAATTGGGCTTGGCCCCTAAGACTCACAAACTTCTACAGATGCATAACTGAGCGCATCCTGTCTGGCTGTGTCACCTCCTCGTACGGCAACTGCCCCGTCCGCAACTGCAGGTCTCTCCAGAGGGTGGTGTGGTCAGCCCAACACATCACTGGGGGCACACTGCCTGTCCTCGAGGACATCTACACTACCCGGTGTCACAGGAAGGCCAAGAAGATCATCAAGGACCCCCTGACCAATGCACACCTGGATTTCTTCACAAGGATAGCAACAATAGACTATACATTTAGAATGTTTTTTTTTTTTGCTCATCCAACTACTGATGTAACCCTTAATATGGGTCTTATACATGTGATGTAGCCTATTTGATGTGCATATGTATATATTTGTGATGTGCTGTACATCAAATCAATTGCATGTGCTCTATTGCTCTGAATTTGCGCTCAATTGATAATTGATAATATTGGAAGACAAAGTACAACAAATGAAAGATCTGTGCGGCCCGCTGAATGATTGTCTCAACCCAAAGTGGCCCCCTTACAAAACATAGTGATTAACACTGATCTACACTGATTTAAGTGGATTATAGCCTCGGTATTGTTATGTTATTGTGTTACTTTTTATACTTTTTTACTTTAGTTTATTTGGTAAATATTTTCTTAACTCCTGAACTCCACTGTTGGTTAAGGGCTGTAAGCATTTCACAGTAAGGTCTACACTTGTTGTATTTGGTTCATGTAGCAAATAAAGTTTGATTTTATTTGAAGAAGTGACATCAATAAGGTATCATAGCTCCACCTCGATTCACTTGGGCAGTCTATGTCATGGAAAGAGCTGTTCCTAATGGTTTGTACACTCAGTGTAGATGTATATGATGGTGTGTATAGACAGTATGGACAGTATGTGAATAGAAAAGGTGTGTACAGCAGTAGTTATATAGGATGAGACTTGACTAGAATGCAGTATATACATATGAAGTGGGTGAAACAGTATGTAAACATTATTAAAGTGTTGAATGACTATGTACATATGGCAGCAGTCTCTAAGGTGCAGGGTAGAGTACCGGGTGCTGGCCGGATAATAACACTGACTAAGTTCATAGCAGGGTACCGGGCGGAGGTTGGCTAGTTGTGACTATTTAACAGTCTGATGACCTGGAGAGAGAAGCTGTTTATCAGTCTCTCGGTCCCAGCTTTGAGGCACCTGTACTGTCTCCACCTCCTAGATGGTAATGGGGCTAACAGGCCATTGTCCATGTGGCTAGTCTTTTTCTCTGTTTTTGTTTCACAATGTTCATTGTTGAAAATGTTGCTTCACATGAATAGTGCTGATAGAAAATGAAGTCACCGTTTGCACACACTGCTTCAGAAGTGGATACTCTGTGTCTTACACAAGGCTCCAGAAATGGGTAACACCTGATCTTAGTTCACCTTGCAATGTGTCATTTGCCTGCAGCTAAACTATCTCACTCTCTGTTCCAGCACGGTCAGGACAGAGGGCTGCGATGACTGGGGTCAGAGATGACACTATCTCACTCTCTGTTCCAGCACGGTCAGGACAGAGGGCTGCGATGACTGGGGTCAGAGATGACACTATCTCACTCTCTGTTCCAGCACGGTCAGGACAGAGGGCTGAGATGACTGGGTTCAGAGATGACACTATCTCACTCTCTGTTCCAGCACGGTCAGGACAGAGGGCTGCGATGACTGGGGTCAGAGATGACACTATCTCACTCTCTGTTCCAGCACGGTCAGGACAGAGGGCTGCGATGACTGGGGTCAGAGATGACACTATCTCACTCTCTGTTCCAGCACGGTCAGGACAGAGGACTGCGATGACTGGGGTCAGAGATGACACTATCTCACTCTCTGTTCCAGCACGGTCAGGACAGAGGGCTGTGATGACTGGGGTCAGAGATGACACTATCTCACTCTCTATTCCAGCACGGTCAGGACAGAGGGCTGTGATGACTGGGGTCAGAGATGACACTATCTCACTCTCTATTCCAGCACGGTCAGGACAGAGGGCAGAGATGACACTATCTCACTCTCTATTCCAGATGACTGGGGTCAGAGATGACACTATCTCACTCTGTTCCAGCACGGTCAGGACAGAGGGCTGTAATGACTGGGGTCAGAGATGACACTGGCACATGAAAGGGGTTCTCAATGACGTTGAAAAACTCCTTGTACTCCATGATATCCTTGAATCTTGACTCAAACTCCAACTCTTCCAACACACATACAAATGCATCATAGCTAAAATGTTGCAGTATGTCTGGGTTGGATGTGGTGAGTGCTCTGAGTTTTGGGAAATGGACAAACTGTCTGTCAGGTATGAACAGTGTGGTGATTTATTTTTGAAATGCTGTGACCACACGCAGCATTTTTTCTGGAGTTGCATCTTTCACTTGGAGCTGGAGATTCACCGGGTTCAGATGGCAGGTGATGTCAGCTTTAATATCCACTGTGGATCATCCAGCTCTGGCTCCTCTCTCCCTTTGTTTGCAACACATTCACAGATTTGAGGGAGGAGAGAGAGAAATTTTTACAAAACTCTGCCATGAGACAGCCATCTCACCTCAGTGTGAAATATCAAGTCGCCGTATTCTGTCTGGTATTCCTTCAGCAACTTGCGGAATTGCCGGTGATTCAGTGCCCTCGCAATAATAATGCTCACCACGCGCACGACTTGCTGCATCACATTCTGTAAGTCTAGCCAAAAGTGCTTCCTGATGAATGATAAATTGAAAAATAACAATTTTGGGAATATGCTCCCTTTCTCATCAGGCCTATAAGTACCTTCTCCTTCCCTCGCGTGTTTGGGGTCGCTTCAGTGCACAGAGATGCCAGATTTAACTAGTCAATATTATTATCAGCAAAAAATGTAACAAGGGCTTTCAGAATATCCTCTCCTCATGTTTGTCTCTGAAGGGGCAGTAAACATACAAGTTCCTCTCTGAACAACTCGTTTTGAGGGAAGTGGACCCAAACACATCATTAGGCAATGTCACTTACATCAGTGCTTTCGTCAAGCACGATGCTAAAACACAGCGCTACAGATACAGTGGGGCAAAAAAGTATTTAGTCAGCCACCAATTGTGCAAGTTCTCCCACTTAAAAAGATGAGAGAGGCCTGTAATTTTCATCATAGGTACACTTCAACTATGAAAGACAAAATGAGAAAAAAAATCCAGAAAATCACAATTTAGGATTTTTAATGAATTTATTTGCAAATTATGGTGGAAAATAAGTATACTGCCATCTTTCTGCCGTCCAGGGCAAAATACAGTGTCTTGCGAAAGTATTCGGCCCCCTTGAACTTTGCGACCTTTTGCCACATTTCAGGCTTCAAACATAAAGATATAATACTGTATTTTTTTGTGAAGAATCAACAACAAGTGGGACACAATCATGAAGTGGAACGACATTTATTGGATATTTCTAACTTTTTTAACAAATCAAAAACTGAAAAATTGGGCGTTCAAGCAGATCTCTTTTTTGAAGTTGGTGACCATCATTGGTCACCACCTTTTCAAGGTGTGTTGCATTATGGGGATAAAAATGTCCAACTTGCGCCTCCATGTCAACTGCATGAACTTGACAAAAATCTGGTGATCAAAGGTTATGAACTTGACTGCAATCGACTACAAGTTTTTTCTGTAGTTGCTCTTCACCAACTTCATCCTACAGCCATTGCCTGCATTGTGGGAGGCTCTATTGTCAATCAATCATTAGGGTGTTTTTGTTTGACCAACACAAACGTATTTATTTTTATTTTATTTCACCTTTATTTAACCAGGTAGGCTAGTTAAGAACAAGTTCTCATTTACAACTGTGACCTGGCCAAGATAAAGCAAAGCAGTGTGACACAAACAACAACACAGTTACACATGGAATAAACAAAGTTATAGTCAATAACACAATAGATAAAAAAGAAAGTCTATATACTGTGTGTGCAAATGGCCATAGTAGCGAAGTAATTACAATTTAGACAATTAAAACTGGAGTGATAGATGAGCAGATGGTGATGTGCAAGTAGAAATACTTGTGTGCAAAAGAGCAGAAAAGTAAATAAAAACAATATGGGAATGAGGTAGGTAGATTGGGTGGGCTATTTACAGATGGGCTATGTACAGCTGCAGCGATCGGTTAGCTGCTCAGATAGCTGATGTTTAAAGTTAGTGAGGGAAATATACGTCTCCAGCTTCAGCGATCTTTGCAATTCATTTTTACGTCATTGGCAGCAGAGAACTGTTAGAAAAGGCAGCCAAAGGAGGTGTTGGCTTTGGGGATGACCAGTGAGATATACCTGCTGGAGCGAGTGCTACGGGTGGGTGTTGTTATCATGACCAGTGAGCTGAGATAAGGCGGAGCTTTACCTAGCATAGATTACCTGGAGCCAGTGGGTCTGGTGACGAATATGTAGCGAGGGGCAGCCGACTAGAGCATACAGGTCGCAGTGGTGGGTGGTATAAGGGGCTTTGGTGACAAAACGGATGGCACTGTAATAGACTGCATCAAGTTTGCTGAGTAGACACCTTGTCTCAGGATGGTAAGTTGGTGGTTGAAGATATCCCTCTAGTGGTGTGGGGGCTGTGCTTTGGCAAAGTGGGTGGGGTTATATCCTTCCTGTTTGGCCTTGTACGGGGGTGTCATCGGATGGGGCCACAGTGTCTCCTGACCCCTCCTGTCTCAGCCTCCAGTATTTATGCTGCAGTAGTTTATGTGTCGGGGGGCTAGGGTCAGTTTGTTATATCTGGAGTACTTCTCCTGTCTTATCCGGTGTCCATTGTGAATTTAAGTATGCTCTCTCTAATTCTCTCTTTCTCTCTTTCTTTCTCTCTCTCTCGGAGGACCTGAGCCCTAGGACCATGTCTCAGGACTACCTGGCATGATGACTCCTTGCTGTCCCCAGTCCACCTGGCCGTGCTGCTGCTCCAATTTCAACTGTTCTGCCTTATTATTATTCGACCATGCTGGTCATTTATGAACATTTGAACATCTTAGCCATGTTCTGTTATAATCTCCACCCGGCACAACCAGAAGAGGACTGGCCACCCCTCATAGCCTGGTTCCTCTCTAGGTTTAATTCCGAAGTCAAGGATTGAGGATCGGCAGGATAATCAGTTTTACGAGGGTATGTTTGGCGACGCGAGTGAAGGGGGCTTTGTTGCGAAATAGGAAGCCGATTCTAGATTACATTTTGGATTGGAGATGTTTAATGTGAGTCTGGAAGGAGAGTTTACAGTCTAGCCAGACAGCTAGGTATTTATAGTTGTCCACATATTCACATATTCGAAGAAGATGACTGAAACAGGAACCAACTTTTCCGAGATTCATACAGTGGATACAAATTAATGTGATATTTATGTCTCTCTCACTATACAATGTACACACATTTGATTTCAGTTTTTGAGTGTGTGTGATATGGGGTTATAGTGGCAACACTGCTATGTTGATCTGACCCTTGCTGTTGGAAAACCACATTCATGGCCGACTTTCGGCTGTCACAGATGCACCTCCCCGACTTCACTCCTTGACTTTCGTCTGCAGTCAGTTGCTTTTGCCTTACCACTCATACGCAGAGCGAGAGCGAGAGCGAGAGAGAGAGAGAGAGACCATGGTGATGATGACTGCATGTAGACCGCACCAAAGAGGTTGGAGGATCACCACCGAGGGAGGTCTGACCTGGAATGGCCATCTAGAGTCCAACAGAGAAAAGGGCCAGAGGAAACAAGCTTTACGACAGGAGGAGCGTGTGGTCAGTCCATACCTCTCCTCCTCCCTCTCCGCTCCTCTTTAATCCCAGCCTCTCCTCCTCCTCTTCCCCTAGCCTGTAATTACTCTGCATCCAATATCGTGTGGAAATGCCAACAGATGCCCAGCGTCTAAGACAGGTATTATATGCTTAGTGGATGTCCTGGTAATGCTGGTTTTTGCCAGGCTGTTGATTATGACTACATTGCATGGTGTGGTGATGGTGAAACGCTGTGCAGTGGCGTGAGGCAGGCAGGGGACAACAGGTGGACAACATCACGGCTCAATGCTGCCGACGGTCAAAACTGCCTTACTGGGACATCTGTGTGTTTGCGGGATTGGAGGAACTGACGGATTAATGTTTGTGGAGGAAAGATTCAAAAGATATTAGAGGAAAAATAATTTCTGTTCACAGTCAAGTTCCGCGTATCCATTTTGTGGTTGAAGGCTGAAACACTTCAACTGATGGAATCTTTAAAAAATCTTATAGGGCAACTCTTTTCAACCTCATTGTCATTATCTCCAGCACAATACCAGTGGCAACATTTGTGAAAACGGCGCATTTCTATATTTTGTAGAAACAAATATAAAGTTCTACCCAATGACTTCATCAAAAGTTAAAACATTTTTTTTTTGTTATTGCGATTTTCAAATGCTGAGATTCACGGTGACATGACATGGGGAGCAAGAAAAGACCCTCCCTTGGGCTAGAAACTTGTTCCAGGTTTTGAAGGTCATGTATTTTTTCCTTTTAGACCTACCCTGTGATGTCACAGAGAATTCTATTTTTTTTTACCTTTACCTTATCTTTTTAACACATAGATCATAGAAATGCTCTGTTTTCACATATGTAGAGGCTGGTTTGATGCTGGAGATGATGAATATGAGGTTGAAAAGTGGTGGAATTGCCCTTTACGTAAAACACAATATGATTGAAAAGTAGCAACAACGGTCTCCTGTGTAGCATTTTATACCATGTTACTCATCAAGAATTCAAAGCCTGAGAAGCCAAGGACTTCACTTGCCATCAGAGAATGTGTCAATCACTGTGACTCTAGGAGAAAGTGGTTTGTCAGGGCCTGAGGGGGCCACACTGACCTAAATATTAAAACTGTGGACAGCATCACATTGACCAGCTTAAAGAGTGCACTGGGGAAATAAATACCAGTAGTCAAATATTAACCAAGGTCTCCACATTTTTAGAATTCACTATTCCTTCATCTCAATAAAAAAATCTGAAGTTTCTTTAGAAAGGGGAAAGCTTCATGTGTTGATTTGCTTGGGAAGTGGGGGGCCATTAACGTCTAATTCCATTGTTGTTTACATTTTCTTATGCGATGACAGTTGTTTTTATTGTTATTATTGTTGATATTGTTCTTAGACGGAGTAACCACGTCATCTAACACTGTATGGAGCTCCTGAAGATGAAGATTCATTGGCCCAGTAAAGAAGTTTTGGAACCATAGAATATTCGGTAAGCAAAGTTCCAATCATGACAGTGTGTGTGCTCTCTAATGTAAAGTAGAGCCATTCTACTGTGTGTCAATGCAGAAAAGTGCCCTCCCCTGGTCACGAGTGGGACTGCAAAAGAAAAGGAAACGAAGAGACGAAATCAAATGAGGGAAGCAGGGATGCCTTTTCTTTTCTCCAAATATACTGCAGTGAAGACAGCAAAGACAGACATGGTCTTTCTGCTTTTTTGTCTTCTTTTTCAAATTCAGCCACTTTTCATTGGACAAAGTCACTAAAGCATGTATCAATAGCCCATACAATTGTGTAAAATAAAACAATAATTCCTTTTTAATAAAAACTCCAGTGATGACCACCTTACCAATACACAGGTATAGTGTGACCTTAGAGATGTATACGTTGTCTTAAACTACTGCATACAAGGCTGTGTGGTGGTAGCTGAGCTGCACCCATAGCTCAATACTGGTTGACCTGCAAAACCAGTGAGTGCTGATGCTCATCACAACTGCAGGACTCTTGTGTGTGGTAAAGACTCATGCTGCTCTGGGACTCTATGAGGCTTGACGCGTGACATCGACCTCATAAAAGAACAGGAAAAAAAAACATAACTGCCCAGTAACAAGTGCTGTCTCCTCATTGGCTGCGGAGGAATGTACGTTGGTTTGACCATACCCTCTAGACTAAATGACACACACACACAAAGTGCTGTTGAGAACTGGGGCAGAATCACACCCATGAGCCACTCTTTACTTAAATCTCCTCTGAATTATTTACTCAAGATTAGCATATAGCCCTGTGTACAGTGTTGTAATTTTGTTAGTACTCATCTCAGCCAGGGTGTTTCATACTCAATGTCAACATTATTCTCTTTCTACTGAGGTGGTTTCAAAACAGGCAACCATTATCCTATGTATCTTTTTGTTATAAATGATAGAAAGTGAAAATGTGCTGTCATCACAAATTCTAATCTGTTTTAGATGATTGTTTGAGAACTTGAATTTAATGGATAAATAAACATGGTAAATTTAATGAATGATAATGTTTAAATAATATGTTTGACTGATGAGACAATTTCTTGGACTCATTTACATTTCCCTTGCATTTGTATTTCTTTCTTAAAATTCATGCACCTTCATTGAACTGCAAGTCTGCATACATCTATACTGAACAGAAATATAAATGCAATATGCAACAATTTCAAAGATGTTACTGAGTTAAAGTACATATAAGGAAATCAGTCAATTGAAATAAATGCATTGGTGAGAATGCAGGCCCTGGAAGACTGGTGAGAATGCATGGCCATGGAAGACTGGTGAGAATGCATGGCTATGGAAGACTGGTGAGAATGCATGGCCATGGAAGACTGGTGAGAATGCATGGCCATGGAAGACTGGTGAGAATGCATGGCCATGGAAGACTGGTGAGAATGCATGGCCATGGAAGACTGGTGAGAATGCATGGCCATGGAAGACTGGTGAGAATGCATGGCCATGGAAGACTGGTGAGAATGCATGGCCATGGAAGACTGGTGAGAATGCATGGCCATGGAAGACTGGTGAGAATGCATGGCCATGGAAGACTGGTGAGAATGCATGGCCATGGAAGACTGGTGAGAATGCAGGCCATGGAAGACTGGTGAGAATGCATGGCCATGGAAGACTGGTGAGAATGCATGGCCATGGAAGACTGGTGAGAATGCAGGCCATGGAAGACTGGTGAGAATGCAGGCCATGGAAGACTGGTGAGAATGCATGGCCATGGAAGACTGGTGGTGAATGCATGGCCATGGAAGACTGGTGAGAATGCAGGCCATGGAAGACTGGTGAGAATGCAAGCCATGGAAGACTGGTGAGAATGCAGGCCATGGAAGACTGGTGGGAATGCATGGCCATGGAAGACTGGTGAGAATGCAGGCCATGGAAGACTGGTCCTGTGACCTTCCCATAGATGGCCATGTTACAGTAATGCACTGTATAGAGGCCAATGGGGACCAAAGAAAACAGATGGCACATAACTACTTTGACCTTTTCCATTTCTCTACCCATCCGAATGTACTGTATACCGATCTATCTTAACCACTGACCACTGACGAGTATGAAATATGTAGAGGGCTAATCTAGCCCATCGCTGAGCGTTTGTTTGTCAACACACCAGGGTTTCCCTTCCATGCCTTCCCATGCCTCGTTTAAGAGAGAGAGAGAGAGGCATCAAAAACAGCACATAGATGAAAGGCAAGCGGGTGGTCCCCTGGCTTGGATGATGCAGCGCCAACGAGGGCCCTCATGCTAAACAGGCGGCCATTCAAATTAGTGTCTAATTGCAGCATCTGTTAAGCCATTGAAGAGGTGTCAGTGCTGTGTCATGGGCCTGTTAATTGGTACAAACAGGTAGCAGATGCAGCCTCTGTGACTGAGCATCTGCCAATTAGCAAGCCAGGCTCAATGAGCTGTGAATCAGCAGAGAGAGGGGAGCGAGGAGAGGGAGGAGGAGGGAGAGGAGAGGAGAGAGAGGAAAAGGGGAGAGAAAGGTGAAGACGGAGAGAGCGGAGTGGAAAAGAGAGAAGGGAGAGCTAGAAATATTTAGGTCAGCAGAACACAATATAGGGCTTGAGGGTTGACTCGGTGGTATGCACAGCAAAATCAAATGTTTAGTATAGATGTTGGAGCACCACCCTGAGGTAAGATGGGCTAATAGGCCTATACAGTATCTATTGACATTTTATCCTATCCTCCAGGGCCCTCATAAAGCGTCTCAGAGTAGGTGCTGATCATAATGAAAATGATTATATGGACAGGGGGACCTGATCATAGATCTGCACACAACATTACTATGAGACATTGTCTTTTCTGAATGTTCATCTGATGTTTATCTGCATTTTTGAAGAGTGTAACGAGACCACATTCTTTAAGACCATCTGAACATTTTCTAAATGAACTTTCCTACTCTAGCATAACCATGATTGTCATTTATGGCAGTTGCTTGGTTTGTGTCAGTGTACAGTCCGCAAATCTTCTGTGGTCTTGCCTGGTACTTTGGTGCCACCTTTTCCCTAGAATAGAAAGAGAACAGAACAAGCCAGGTCAAAGCAGTGCCGGCCCTGGAAGACATCAGATGAATGTAGTGTATGTAGTTATACAGCTGAAGACGGAAGTTTACATACACTTAGGTTGGAGTCATTAAAACTCGTTTTTCAACCACTCCATACATTTCTTGTTAACAAACTATAGTTTTGGCAAGTTGGTTAGGACTTTTAAGTAATTTTTGTTTACAGACAGATTATTTCACTTACTGTATCACAATTCCAGTGGGTCAGAAGTTTACATACACTAAGTTGACTGTGCCTTTAAACAGCTTGGAAAATTCCTGAAAATTATGTCTTGGCTTTAGAAGCTTCTGATAGGCTCATTTACATAATTTGAGTCAATTTGAGTTGCACCTGTGGATGTATTTCAATGCATTCCTTCAAACTCAGGGCCTCTCAGGACCTCAGAAAAAAATTGCAGACCTCCACAAGTCTGGTTCATCCTTGGGAGCAATTTCCAAATGCCTGAAGGCATCACGTTCATCTGTACAAACAATAGTACTCAAGTCTAAACACCATGGGACCACGCAGCCATCATATCGCTCAGGAAGGAGACGTGTTCTGTCTCATAGAAATGAACATACTTTGGTGCGAAAAGTGCAAATCAATTCCAGAACAACAACAGCAAAGGACCTTGTGAAGATGCTGGAGGAAACAGGTACAAAAGTATCTATTTCCACAGTAAAATGAGTCTTATATCGACATAAACTGAAAGGCCGCTCAGCAAGGAAGAAGCCACTGCTCCAAAACCGCGATAAAAAAAGACAGACTACGGTTTGCAACTGCACATGGGGACAAAGATCGTACTTTTTGGAGAAATGTCCTCTAGTCTGATAAAACAAAAACAGAACTGTTAGGCCATAATGACCATCATTATGTTTGGAGGAAAAAGGGGGAGGCTTGCAAGCCGAAGAACACCATCCCAACTGTGAAGCACAGGGGTGGCAGCATCATGTTGTAGGAGTGCTTTGCTGCAGGACAGACTGGTGCACTTCACAAACTAGATGGCATCATAAGGAATGAAAATTACGTGGATATATTGAAGCAACATCTCAAGACATCAGTCAGGAAGTTAAAGCTTGGTCACAAATGGGTCTTCCAAATGGATAATGACCCCAAGCATACTTCCAAAGTTGTGGCAAAAGGACTTAAGGACAACAAAGTCAAGGTATTGGAGTGGCCATCACAAAGCCCTGACTTCAATCCCATAGAAAATTTGTGGGCAGAACTGTAAAAGCGTGTGTGACACAATAAACACACATCCCATACTGCATTGTAACTTAAGAGGGGATAAAGGATGTAAAAAACAACAGATCTAAGAATGGAAAGGGGCAGGCCAGACTTCCTGATCTGAAGCATGTACGTTACCAAGCATGAACCGTCCTCCATTATGGTTCACCACACATTAACTACGGAGCCCTGTTGGCTTACGACGGCCCCCTTGTGGGATGTGGAACACATTATGAGGACACCTTGTGCAGCACACGAGGGGGGCAGGGTCAGTGTTTGGGTGTTGATCATTAATAACCAACATACTTGTCAACATGGGTATTCACTGCTTGTCCTGCCTCTGCATGGAACATATCAAGACCATTTCAAGGTCAGCTTTTTTCCATCTACGTAACATTGCAAAAATCAGAAACTTTCTGTCCAAAAATGTTGCAGAAATATTCATCCATGCTTTTGTCACTTCTAGGTTAGACTACTGCAACGCTCTACTTTCAGGCTACCCGGATAAAGCACGAAATAAACTTCAGTTAGTGCTAAATATGGCTGCTAGAATCTGACTAGAAGCAAAACATTTAATCATATTACTCCAGTGCTAGCATCCCTACACTGGCTTCCTGTCAAAGCAAGTGCTGATTTCAAGGTTTTACTGCCCTAACCATTTACAAAGCATTACATGGGCTTGCTCCTACCTATCTCTCTGATTTGGTCCTGCCGTACATACCTACACGTACGCTACGGTCACAAGACGCAGGCCTCCTAATTGTCCCTAGAATTTCTAAGCAAACAGCTGGAGGCAGGGCTTTCTCCTATAGAGCTCCATTTTTATGGAACGGTCTGCCTACCCATGTCAGAGACGCAAACTCGGTCTCAACCTTTAAGTCCTTACTGAAGACTCATCTCTTCAGTGGGTCATATGATTGAGTGTAGTCTGGCCCAGGAGTGGGAAGGTGAATGGAAAGGCTCTGGAGCAACGAACCGCCCTTGCTGTCTCTGCCTGGCCGGTTCCCCTCATTCCACTGGGATTCTCTGCATCTAAACCTATTACAGGGGCTGAGTCACTAGCTTACTGGGGCTCTCTCATGCCGTCCCTGGAAGGGGTGCGTCACCTGAGTGGGTTGATTCACTGATGTGGTCATCCTGTCTGGGTTGGCGCGCCCCCTTGGGTTGTGCCATGGCGGAGATCTTTGTGGGCTATACTCGGCCTTGTCTCAAGATGGTAGGTTGGTGGTTGAAGATATCCCTCGAGTGGTGTGGGGGCTGTGCCTTGGCAAAGTGGGTGGGGTTATATCCTTCCTGTTTGGCCCTGTCCGGGGGTGTCATCGGATTGGGCCACAGTGTCTCCTGACCCCTCCTGTCTCAGCCTCCAGTATTTATGCTGCAGTAGTTTATGTGTCGGGGGGGTTGGGTCAGTTTGTTATATCTGGAGTACTTCTCCTGTCCTATTCGGAATCCTGTGTGAATTTAAGTGTGCTTTCTCTAATTCTCTCTTTCTCTCTTTCTTTCTCTCTCTCGGAGAACCTGAGCCCTAGGACCATGCCCCAGGACTACCTGACATGATGACTCCTTGCTGTCCCCAGTCCACCTGACCGTGCTGCTGCTCCAGTTTCAACTGTTCTGCCTAATTATTATTCGACCATGCTGGTCATTTATGAACATTTGAACATCTTGGCCATGTTCTGTTATAATCTCCACCCGGCACAGCCAGAAGAGGACTGGCCACCCCACATAGCCTGGTTCCTCTCTAGGTTTCTTCCTAGGTTTTGGCCTTTCTAGGGAGTTTTTCCTAGCCACCGTGCTTCGACACCTGCATTGCTTGCTGTTTGGGGTTTTAGGCTGGGTTTCTGTACAGCACTTTGAGATATCAGCTGATGTACGAAGGGCTATATAAAATAAATGTGATTTGATTGGAAATGTCCTGCAACAACAGGGTGATTAGATTAAGATCATGTTTTGCTGTTGGGTTGTTCCAGATTAAGCAGGATGACCCAAGAATATTTCATAATGACAAATTTGGAGCCTTGCCAGAAGAGGGATAGATACTGTAGACAGAAGTGTTGGAAAGCATGATTATTTGAAATGAATGTCCATGATACAGAGCACCAGTCAAAAGTTTGGACACACTTTCTCATTCAAGGGTTTTAATTAATTTTTTTACTATTTTCTACATTGTAAAACAGTAGTGAAGACATCAAAACTATGAAATAACACATATGAAATCATGTAGTAACCAAAAAAGTGTTAAACAAATCAAAATATATTGTTTATTTTAGATTATTCAAAGTAGCCACCCTTTACCTTGATGACAGCTTTGCACACTCTTGGCATTCTCTCAATCAGCTTCATGAGGAATGCTTTTTCAACAGTCTTAAAGGAGTTCCCACATATGCTTAGCCCTTGTTGACTGCTTTTCCTTCACTCTGCGGTCCAACTCATCCTAAACCATGTCAACTGGGTTGAGGTCAGGTGATTGTGGAGGCCAGCTCATCTGATGCAGCACTCAATAAATTTCCTTATTGGCCAAATTGCATTTACACAGCCTGCAGGTGTGTTTTGGGTCATTGTCGTGTTGAAAAACAAATGATAGTCCCTCTAAGCGCGAACCAGATGGGATGGCGTATCGCTGCAGAATGCTGTGGTAGCCATGCTGGTTAAGTGTAACTTGAATTCTAAATAAATCCCTGACAGTGTCACCAGCAAAGCACCCCCACACCTCCTCCTCCATGCTCCATGTTGGGAACCACACATGCAGAGATCATCCGTTCACCTACTCTGCGTCTCACAAAGACACGGCGGTTGGAACCAAAAATCTCAAATTTGGACTCATTAGACCAAAGGACAGATTTCCACTGGTCTAATGTCCATTGCTTGTGTATCCTGGCAAACAAGTCTCTTCTTATTATTGGTGTCCTTTAGTAGTGGTTTCTTTGCAGCAATTCGATCCCGAAGTCCTGATTCACACAGTCTCCTCTGAACATTTGATATTGAGATGTGTCTGTTACTTCAACCATGAAGCATTTATTTGGGCTGCAATCTGAGGTGCAGTTAACTCTAATGAACATATCCTCTGCAGCAGAGGTAACTCTGGGTCCTCCTTTCCTGTGGCGGGCCTCATGAGAGCCAGTTTCATCATAGCGCTTCATAAATAAAAATCCTTGAATGAGTAGTTGTGTCCAAACTTTTGACTGGTACTGTATGTATTCATTGTTTTCACCTGGGCTGGCTGTATTCAATGTGCAAATGTACATGTATCAGTGTCTGACTCACTCTAACACATGTACATAAAAACATAACACTTTATTTTGTGTCAATTAATACTTGATATTATCATACACAGGTTCATAAAAATTAGAAAAGGCTCTGATCATGTAAAACAAAAAAGGTACGACCAAAACATGGATTTATGTGTGTGCAAGTATGCAGAGTACAGTACTCCCTTTCAAAATGACAATTCCTGCATACCTTTCCTCAACATGATAAAATATCTTAATAATTAAAAAAAAAATAGATATTCCCTGAAAACTTAAATATTAGAAGTCAACAGGCACAAAAAATATCTGAAAGCAGTGTACATGTAATGTATTCAAAAGCTTTATTTCAGACAGGTGAATTTGATAAGCAACAGAGTGCGTCTTCATTGGCATCTCCATCAATTCTTCTGCAAGGAAATTCAAAATATATAAAACATGTTTTAAAGTAATAATCTTAATTTTATTGGTTCTATATATGCTGCACTGATTGGTGACTCAATGATTTATATTTTTTTTATGTAAAAAAAATTAAGAAATGTATATATCCTCTTTGCCTATCTTTTCTTACAATAATTCACTTTCTGTTATCATTGTCCTACTGTTAGTACCTACCTGCATCTGTTCATATATCCAGGGGAGGAAGTGGGTGACATTGCCGTAGACTCCTGGTTTGTTCCTCAGGGCACAACCTATACCCCAGCTAGTGTCCCCTACCAGCCACCATACTGAACCCTCCTTGGCCACCATTGGTCCTCCACTGTCCCCCTGCAAGACACAAGAATTTACCCCCCCTCCTATGTTAGCATTACAAAATGGGACCATAACTTTAATACTGTGCATTTGTAAAGTATAGTCAACTTCATCAGATTTGCCACCAATACTCCTTATAGGACACATCACTGCACTCTATACTACTCTGTAAACTGGTCATCTCTGTATACCAGTCGCAAGACCCACTGGTTGATGCTTATTTATAAAACCCTCTTAGCGCTCACTAACTGATAATCCTACTGCAGCCCTCATCCTCCACATACAACAACCGTTCTGCCAGTCATATTCTGTTAAAGGTCCCCAAAGCACACACATCCCTGGGTCGCACTTGTTTTCAGTTCACTGCAGCTAGCGACTGGAACGAGCTGCAAAAAAACACTCAAACTGGACAGTTTTATCTCCATCTCTTCATTCAAAGACTCAATCATGGACACTCTTGCTTACAGTTGTGGCTGCTTTGCGTGATGTTGTCTCTACCTTCCTGACTATGTGCTGTTGTCTGTGCCCAATAGTGTTTGTACCATGTTTTGTGCTGCTACCATATTGTGTTGCTCCCATGTTGTTGTCATGTGGTGTTGCTACCATACTATGTTGTCATGTGTTGCTGCCATTCTTAGGTCTCCCTTTATGTAGTGTTGTGGTGTCTCTCTTGTCGTGATGTGTGTTATGTCCTATATTTTTATTTTTATTCTAGCCCCCGTCCCCGCAGGAGGCCTTTTGGTAGGCCATCATTGTATGTAAAAATGTGTTCTTAACTGACTTGCCTTGTTGAATAAAAGGTTAAATAAATAAATACAAAATAAAACAAAAGTATTCAGACCACTTCACTTTTTCCACATTTTGTTACATTACAGCCTTATTCTAAAATTTATAAAAAATGCAAAACATCCTCATCAATCTACACACAATACCCCGTAATGGCATAGCGAAAACAGGTTTTTAGAAACAGAAACCTTATTTACATAAGTATTATTTACATATGACCCTTTAATATGAGACTCCTGTTTCCTGTTTCCATTGATCATCCTTGAGATGTTTCTACAACTTGATTGGAGTCTGTGGTAAATTCAATTGATTTGACATGATTACGAAAGGCAAACACCTGTCTTTATAAGGTCCCACAATTGACAATGCACGTCAGAGCAAAAACCAAGCCATGAGGTCGAAGGAATTGTCCGTAGAGCTCCGTGACAGGATTGTGTCGAGGCACAGATCTGGTGAAGGGTACCAAAACATTTCAGCAGCATTGAAGGTCCCCAAGAACACAGTGGCCTCCATCATTCTTAAATGGAAGACTCTTCCGAGAGCTGGCCGCCCTGCCAAACTGAGCAATCGGGGGAGAAGGGCCTTGGTCAGGGCGGTGACCAAGAACCCGATGGTCACTCTGACAGAGCTCCAGAGTACCTCTGTGGAGATTGGAAAACCTTCCAGAAGGACAACCATCTCTGAAGCACTCCACCAAATCAGGCTTTCATGGTAGAGAGGCCAGACGGAAGTCACTCCTCAGGAAAAGGCACATGACAGCCTGCTTGGAGTTTGCCAAAAAAGCACCTAAAGGACCTGAATGCCAAGTGTCACACCTGGAGGAAACCTGTCCATCATATGTACTGTGAAGCATGGTGGTAGCAGCATCCTGCTGTGGGGATATTTTTCAGCAGTAGGGACTGGGAGACTAGTCAGGATCGAGGGAAAGAAGAATGGAGCAAAGTACTCTCTATTGTTGATGAAAATCTGCTCCAGAGCACTCAGGACCTCAGACTGGGGCGACGGTTCACCTTCCAACAGGACAATGACCCTAACCACACAGCCAAGACAACGCAGGAGTGGCTTTAGTACAAGTATCTGGATGTCCTTGAGTGGCCCAGCCAGAGACCGGAATCTGGAGAGACCTGAAAATAGCTGTGCAGTGACGCTCCCCATCTAACCTGACAGCGTGTGAGAGGAACTGCTCAAATAGAGGTGTGCCAAGCTTGTAGTGTCATACCCAAGAAGATTCGAGGCTGTAATCGCTGCCAAAGGTGCTTCAGCAAAGTAAACGGTCTGAAAACATATGTACATTTGATTATGATTATATTTCTTTATATAAATTTGCTAAAATATCTAAAAACTCGTTTTTGCTTTCTCATTTTGGGGTATTGTGTGTAGATTGATGAAGGGAAAAAAACAATTGAATTCATTTTAGAATAAGGCTGTAACGTAACAAAATGTGGAAAAAGTGATGAGTATACTTCATATATATACTACTTCAAGGTCTCAGAGCAAGTGACGTCACCGATTGAAACGCTATTAGCACGCACCCCACTAACAAGCTAGCCATTTCACACCGGTTACAATAACAGAAAACAACTAAACCAACAAAACATTGTCATATTCAATCAAATAATAAAGAATAAATGCAGTAAGTAAAAAGTAAAAACTTTCCCCTAAATAAAGATTAGATAGCCTACAGTATGTGCTGCACATGTATGTTGGTTCTATGTGTGAATCTGACCTGACATGAGTCCACTCCTCCTGCCAGTGTCCCAGCACAGATCATAGAGGCGGTTATAAGTCCATTATACACCAACGATGCATTACATGTCTCTCTGCTGTACATGGTGATCTGGGCCTGACGCAGGTTTTCCGACGACGACCCTGGAGCCATAAAAATGATTAGCAATCATAAGTCAATCATACGGCTTCATTACAACAAATTAATTATATTCTTTAAATCTTATAAGATCAATCACTTTTAGTCATAAAACCTTTGACTTGTGTTTAATAATGACAGTCATTGGTCCTGTAATAAGAGTTGTCTTACCACCACTCCTAATGGACCCCCATCCAGAGATCCAGGCTTCTCGCTGGGGAGTCAGATTCACACCGACGTTGGGCAGACAGACTGGTCTCACCGTATCTGCAACATAACACCATAGTTGGCAATCAGAAGGTTGCGACACCAGGTGGTGTCATAGGAAGGCCCTAAAAATTGTCAAAGACTCCAGCCACCCAAGTCATAGACTGTCCTCTCTTCTACCTCATGGCACCGATGCACAAAGTCTGGAACCACCAGGGACCCTGTACAGCTTCTACCCCCAAACCATAAGACTGCTACATATTTAGTTAAAGATTTAACCAATAGCTACCCAGACTATCTGCATTGACCCTTTTTGCACTAACTCTTTTGACTCATCACACACACTGCTGTTACTATTGATAATCTATCCCCTGCCTAGTAACTTTATGCCTAGTCACTTTATGATACTCTTCTTTTTCAAAACCATAAAAGGGATTTTCTAATGGATCATGCTTTTTCAAATGTCTGAAATGGAACACGGACTTACTTGACATAGTGAGGGGTGTGCTGAGTTTCATGAGAGCGATGTCATTATCACTAGTCTGCTTGTCGTACTTTTCATGAGAGATTATGTGTCCCACTGAATTCCCAGTGGCAAAATCCATCTGGGTCAAGGCCAGATAGCCAGCATACACCGTCCACTGACTGGGCCTTGGTAGCCTAGCATACACAATGAGAGAAAACAGACAACAGTATGTCCTCAGGTGATCTTTGCTTTTTCATGGTTGTCATGCTGCCACCACACCACACATGCTATTGTATTGTGTTGCTTTGAATAGTTTTATGTTTTTTTCTTTTCTTTTGTTTGTTTTTATTATATTGTAACATTTTTAGGAGATCCATCCTCCTCTGCTTCATTGCCGAAGATTTCAGAGGAACAGATGATGTTTGGTCTGAAACGTATGCTTTTAAAGTTGAAATGGCTAATTAAACATGTTTTTATTCCCTTTAAATAAGTTGCAGTTAAACTCACGTTTCTACGCAGTGGGCGGCAGTGAGGATCCACTCAGGGCTGATGATGGATCCTCCACACAGGTGCTGGCCCCTGACGTGCAGACTGACCTGCCATGGCCAGGCCCCGCTCACTGCTATATCCCCCCCTACGATTCGGCTCCAAGGAGCTGCTATACTGACACCACAGTCTGGAAGCAATCCAACACACACATTTCAAAGACTAACTTTGTAGGGCAAAGAGAGCTGCATGGCCAGTCTGGCTCAAGATGAACACAACAGGGTTTATATCTGGCTATGTATTATGTAGAAATTATATAGCATCCCTATGTTTCCATAACCAACCCCAAAGTCTGGTGGAGGCTCCTCAGAGGAGGACCATCCTCTTCAGTGAATTTCATAAATTGTTTAATTGTAAAACATTTAAAAATGTATCCTTTTTAGATAAAACTGCACTAAATATAATCACGTCACCAAATAACTGATTTAAACACACTATTTTTCAAAGAAGGTCTACAGTAGCCTCAACAGCACTCTGTAGGGTAGCACCATCTCCTCTGGGTATATTGAATTCAGTTCAAAACCTAGGAGGCTCATGGTTCTCACCCCCCTTCCATAGATTTATGCAGCAATTATGACAACTTCTGGAGGATGTCCGCCAGCAAATCAGAGCTCTTGCAGCATAAACTGATATGTTGTCCCCCAATCAAAGGATCAGAGAATTAATCTAGTACTGAAATAAATAGCTATAACTAGCACTATAGTGTATAAAATGTGGTGAGTAGTTGACTCAAAGAGAGATAAGACAATAGTTTAGAACAAATTATTTTCTTCCAAAATGAAGGAGAAGCAAGAGAGAAATAGAGCGAGAGAGATGTTCAGTTTCACTTACTTAGCTAGCAAATGCAGCTAACTAGTTTAGCCTACTGAAACACCCTGCTCAAACAGAGGTATGCTATGTTAGCTAGCTGGCTATGACTTTCCAACACAAAACTGGAACTCTTCCAAGTCAAGGTAAGCTTTTGGTATTACTCATTTATTGCCACCGGGGTCAGCCGTTGTAACTACTTACTGACTGTACACTGTAACGTTACTGCATGATTGTAGCGGGTTTACTAACTTGTTAGTTCTATTAGCTATGCTGACTATGACGCTACTTTAGCCAATATGGTGACAACGATGTAGGCTGTGTGTAGCGGTTTGGCTTGGAAATGTTATTTTGCCTGGTCACATACAGCTGATGTGTTTCGCTCCACAAGCAATGGAAAGTTGTGAGAGAAGGAGAGTGCATAGGACATGGCTGCCATGACAGTGAACTGTGTTTACACGTGATCAGGGATGTGTTCAATCCGCCAATTATGTTGAAAAACGTTTCTTAAACGGAAGCAAACTGAACAAAATGGGGATAAACAGACCTGAATTAGACCAATAGAAACTCTTGTTTGCAATTGTTGGACTAATGATTACACACTATATCAGATAGATGCAAGCAAGAGTCCATATGTCACTGTCTGTCACCTCAAATTTGTCTCTCAACCTGTGTGCACCTATATTGTAAACTTTCATTCATAGGCTAGATTGTAGCAACCTCATGATGGGTATAGGGAAATTTGAGTATCATGTAGTAGCCTAAACCGATCACTGAATTATCACTGAACTGAGTGAATGGAATATGAATGAGTCATTTTATATGCTGTAATAGAAATAAGGCCATGCTCATGAAAAAAACATCATCCTCCCTCATCTTAAACGCCACTGACCGCCATTGCCAACGTCCCTAGTCAAGATATAGATCACAGTAGTAAACCAGTCTAAGCACGGTCCCATGTGGCTCAGTTGGTAGAGCACGGTGCTTGCAACACCAGGGTTGTGGGTTTGATTCCCATGGGGAGGAAAGTATGAAAATGTTTGCACTCACTATTGTAAGTGACTCTGGAGAGTCTGCTAAATGATGAGGAGTTCTAATGTTGTAAATTATCATCTTGAAATATTGAGTGCCATAGTCTAGTTTGTACACCAGACGTTAATGGTTATCTGTACAGGGAATGTTTTGAGTAAAGGAAGGGCAATCAAGTACCAGGCATTGATAAGGGTGGAGAGATGGAGAAGGAACTGTTTATGGGCCGCATCACTTAATTTCCTGCCTAGCAATAACAGATGTAAATGTAACAGTGATCATGTGACTTGAGATTTGTTCCCCTGAATGTGTTTCTATAATCTCTAACCAGAAGGTAATCTGAGTTTGTACTGAGAATTAGTGGAAGGGTAAAGTAATGGCTTACCAATACACTGCAGGGAGACTGCTTGTGCTGAGCAGTAGCGACTGCAGGCAGAAGTGACATCACAAAAGTTTATGGAAGCAATTCTGTACAATTCAATTCTTGAACTCCATTTTGTATGTATTGTTCACCACTCAAAAAAGATCTGTATAGACAACATTTTGTTTGTTTTGATAGAATAAGAGAGTGCATTCATGTTAAACTCACCTTCCAGTTAGCTGCCTCTGTAGAAGGGATTGGGGGTCAAAGCTCGACAGCTTCAAATAGCCCTCGGAAGCCAAGGAGCCTGGGTTTCTTTGTGAGGACCGAACGTAGGACCCACTTGGAAGCAGAGATAGACCTGGTCAGTACATGCCCCTTAAATAGCCCTTATGTTATGCACATTATACTGTATGTACGGTACAGAGTTTACCAAATCAAATCGCATTGGTCACCGACACATCTTTAGCAGATGTTATTGCGGGTGTAGCAAAATACTTGTGTTCCTAGCTCCAACAGTGCAGTAGTATCTAACACACAACAATACACACAAATCTAAAAGTAAAAGAATGGAGTTAAGAAAGACATAAATATTAGGATGAGCAATGTCAGAGTAAAATACAGTAAAATAGAATACAGTATATACATATGAGACAAATAAAGCAGGATGTAAACATTATTAAAGTGACCAGTGTTCCATTATTAAAGTGGTCAGTGATTCCTTGTCTATGTTTATAGGGTGGTAGCCTCTAAGGTGCAGGGTTGAGTAACAAGGTTGTAGCTGGCTAGTGATGGCTAGTTAACAGTCTGATGGCCTTGAGATAGAAGTTGTTTTTCAGTCTCTTGGTCGCAGCTTTGATGCACCTGTACTGACCTCGCCTTCTGGATTATAGCGGGGTGAACAGGCCGTGGCTCAGGTGGTGGATTTCCTTGATGATCTTTTTGGCCTTCCTGTGACATCGGGTGCTGTAGGTGTCCTAGAGAGCAGACCGCACCGCCCTCTGGAGAGACCTGCGGTTGCGGGCGGTGCAGTTGCCATACCAGGTGGTGATACAGCCGGACAGGATGCTCTCAATTGTGCATCTGTAAAGTTTGTTAGGGTCTTACGAGCCAAGCCAAATTTCTTCAGCCTCCTGAGTTTGAAGAGGCACTTTTGCTGGGTTCAGACCCAGGGTCCCAGAGCTTAACGATGAGCTTGGAGGGTACTATGAGGTTGAAGGCTGAGCTATAGTCAATGAGCAGGATTCTTGAAGAGGTTTTCCTCTTGTCCAGACGGGATAGGGCAGTGTGCATTGCGATGGCATTGTCGGTGGATCTATTGAAGTGGGTCTAGGGTGTCAGGTAAGGTAGAAGTAATATGATCCTTAACTAGCCTCTCAAAGCACTTCATGAGGACAAAAGTGAGTGCTACGGGGCGACGTAGCTGGTTTTCCCTTTGTTGTCTGTGATTGTCTGTAGACCCTGCCACATACGTCTTTTGTCTGAGTTGTTGAATTTCGACTTTGTCTCTGTACTGACATTTTGTCTGTTTGATTGCCTTATGGAGGGAATAACTACTCTGTTTGTATTCAACCATATTTCCAGTCACCTTACCATGGTTAAATGCGGTGGCTTGCACTTTCAGTTTTGGGTGAACGCTGTCATCTATCCACGGTTTCTGGTTTGGGTAGGTTTTAATAGTCACAGTGGGAACTGTGATTACAGTTACAATTACAGATACTCTATGACACGTATGTGATCCTATTTCTCATGGTGACCCACCTGCTGTATCCCATCTTTTTACAGGTGGCCCTGCCAAAGTTGTCATTCCAGTCATCAGCACACACTGGCTTCCACGTCTGACTGTCTGATGAGTAACTCTGCAGCACAGAACCAGACCCATAGAGGCGCACTGGTAGAAGAAAGTAGATATTACAATTGATTGACGAATAGTGTTGAAATTGGGTGGGATGGGGTTTGGGCACAAATCATATAAAAAATCAGAGTGAAAAAGTGAACAACCCCCATAGCTACATGAATTCTAACAGTGTTCCGAGACACAGCATCAAATCAAACTTAAGCACATTTCTTTAAAAAAAATGCATTTCAAGGTGCTTAACCCTCATTCTACCAACTGGGGTAGTTTTTGACTACAGACAAAAACACCCAATTCCGCCTACAATAAATACAAAAATCTTCCAATAGTATACAAAGTCTGCCAATAGTATAAATACTTGACAGAACTGCAATACAGAACTCCGATAGGCTCTGAATCTACATAGAGAGCTGTGCTGGTGTGTATTCTACAAAAAGTAATTATTCTAGGACGAATGTTAAAATATATATATATATATATATATATATTTGAATCCAGGTTTCTCTGGACACATAATATTAACAGGACAGATGCCTCACAAGTCCTCAACTGTCAGCTTCATTAAATAGTACACACAAAACATCAGTCTCAACGTCAACAGTGAAGAGGCGACTCCAGGATGCTGGCCTTCCAAGCAGAGTTGCAAAGAAAACGCCATATCTCTGTCCAGTGTCTGTGTTCTTTTGCCCATCTTAATCTTTTATTTTTATTGGCCAGTCTGAGATATGGCTTTTTCTTTGGAACTCTGCCTAGAAGGTCAGCATCATGGAGTCTCCTCTTCACTGTTGATGTTGAGACTGGTGTTTTGCAGGTACTATTTAATGAAGCTGCCAGTTGAGGATTTGGGAGGTGTCTGTTTCTCAAACTAGACACTCTAATGTACTTGTCCTCTTGCTCAGTTGTGCACCGGGGCCTCCCACTCCTCTTTCTATTCTGGTTAGAGCCTGTTTGCGCTGTTCTGTGAAGGGAGTAGTACACAGCATTGTACGAGATCTTCAGTTTCTTGGCAATTTCTCGCATGGAATAGCCTTCATTTCTCAGAACAAGAATAGACTGACAAGTTTCAGAAGAAATTTATTTGATTCTGGCCATTTTGAGCCTGTAATTGAACCAGATATCCAGATATTCAATTAGTCTAAAGAAGGCCGGTTTTTATTGCTTCTTTAATCAGAACAACAGGTTTCAGCTGTGCTAACATAATTACAAAAGGACTTTCTAATACTCAATTAGCCTTTTTAAAATGCTAACGTGCCATTGGAACACAGGAGTGATGGTTGCTGATAATGGGCCTCTGTACGCCTATGTAGATATTCTATTAAAAATCAGCTTTTTCCAGCTACAATAGTCATTTACAACATTAACAATGTCTACACTGTGTTTCTGATCCCTTTTCTGTTATTTTAATAGACAAAAAAATAGCTTTTCTTTCAAAAACAAGGACATGTCTACATTTGAACGGTAGTGTGTATGTATATACATATATGGAAAATGTTATATAAATACCAGAATTCCTATAATTTCCTCCAATAATCTATAAGTGCAACGTGTTATGGTATTTGGGTTGCTATAACATTTGGTTTGAAGTGACAACTAGGATTTGAGCATGCTTTTTGGATCCTGCTATAGGCCCTACCACTCCCATTGTTTCACTATGCTAATCCAAGCTGTGGTGTCAGTAAATAAAGAAAACCATATTTTTGGTCAGTCTCTCAGGATCAATGGATGACTCACTTTTTGTCAATAAAATTAAGTACATATCTAAACACCTCCGTCCAACTGGATCCTGGACTTCCTGACAGGCCGCCCCCAGGTGGTGAGGGTAGGTAGCAACACATCTGCCACGCTGATCCTCAACACTGGAGCTCCCCAGGGGTGCGTGCTCAGTCCCCTCCTGTACTCCCTGTTCACCCACGACTGCATGGCCAGGCATGACTCCAACACCATCATTAAGTTTGCTGACGACACAATAGTGGTAGGCCTGATCACCGACAACGACGAGACAGCCTACAGGGAGGAGGTCAGAGACCTGGCCGGGTGGTGCCAGAATAACAACCTATCCCTCAATGTAACCAAGACTTTGCTCGGCCTCTGACCGCAAGGCACTTCAGAGGGTAGTGCATACGGCCCAGTACATCACTGGGGCAAAGCTGCCTGCCATCCAGGACCTCTACACTAGGCAGTGTCAGAGGAAGGCCCTAAAAATTGTCAAAGACCCCAGCCACTCCAGTCATAGACTGTTCTCTCTACTACCGCATGGCAAGTGGTACTGGAGTGCCAAGTCTAGGACAAAAAGGCTTCTCAACAGTTTTTACCCCCAAGCCATAAGACTCCTGAACAGGTATCCAATGGTTATCCGGACTATTTGCATTGTGCCCCCCCCCCAACCCCTCTTTTACACTGCTGCTGCTCTCTGTTTATCTTATATGCTTAGTCACTTTAACTACACATTAATGTACATACAACCTAAATTGTCCCAACCAACCAGTGCTCCCGCACATTGGCTAACCGGGCTATCTGCATTGTGTCCCACCACCCGCCAACCCCTCTTTGCTACTCTCTGTTCATCATATATGCAGTCACTTTAACAATACCTACATGTACATACTACCTCAATAAGCCTGACTAACAGGTGTCTGTATATGGCCTTGCTACTCTTTTTTTAAATGTCTTTCTACTGTTGTTTTATTTCTTTACTTACCTACACACACACACCTTTTTTTGGCACCACTGGTTAGAGCCTGTAAGTAAGCATTTCACTGTAAGGTTTACACCTGTTGTATTCGGCGCACGTGACAAATAAACTTTGATTTGGTTAATTTTTTACCACATAAATGTGACTTGAATATTTACTTCAAAATTCTAAACACGAAATGATACTACACAATCAAATGATGGCAAATCAGCTCTTTGGTACTAATAAGAATTGTACTTATTTAATGGGAAGATTTATACTTTAGTTTCATAGAAAATGCAAATTAACTTTCGTTTTGCTAAAATAACAGTCTGTTGTATTTATTTCTTATTATTTCTTACAGATATCATTATTTACATGTCTAATTATGTTTTAATAATAATTAAGTCGATATGTTGGTTGGTAATCCATGTATGTAAAATATGTTGGTAATACGAGGGTTAACAAATAAAACAATAAAAGGTGCGAAAGATTAAAAACAACTCGCTTCTATGCAAATATAAAATCAAGACAAACATGAATAAAAATGTGCAATTAAGGGAGAAATTAAACCCACAACCCTGGCATTGCAAGCACCATGCTCTACCAACTGAGCCACACAGGCTTTAGACTGGTTTACCTCTGTGATCTACATCTTGACTCAGGACTTTGGGGTTGGCTATGGAAGCATAGAGATGCTATATATAGTTTCTGTCAAATTTAGAACCAAACGTTTCTGACATTTGGAACAACTAAAAGAATAATGCCTTAAGATCTGAGTGATCAACAGTCTACTGTAATGATAAACCAAAAATGATTGAGTGGAGACTTACGGCACTGTGTCTCGTCCTCTCCTCCTGGACAGTCTCTGATGCCATCACACCACTTGGATGCACTCAGATACGCACAACCCTGCCCACAGGACCTCCCCAACACACACTGGTTGGACACTGGACACACACACACACACGAGACCATGACTATAAGGTTACACTTGCTGTCCTTTTAAATGACTGAATAAGAACTACATTAGCCTCTAATTACAATGTCAACTAGTCTTTTTCCACTGTGTAGCAAGCAGTAGCATAGAAAGCATAGATCATTTCAACATTATTAATATTAATGTCAGCTTATGTCTACCAAAGCATCAATTAAGAAACAGTTACTGTATGAGGATTCTGTGTACGTACGGAAATACCAAACCAACGCTCCTGTTGCCCCAAGGAAAACTAAGACACTGAGGATAGAGGCCACAATACATTTACAGTGACTTTTCTTCGCCACTGAAAGAGAGCAGAAACAAAATAACACTCAAAATACGAACAATAACACTTTTTGCTCTACATTTTACCATGAAAGGACTCTCAACCCTAGACCTAGATATTCACATAGAATTTGACCATTATCCCCTCTTAACATCTGTGTGTCACCCTGGAAGCATGTAATCATGGCAAGGCTTGTTTTGCATTTAAGTGTGGCATCTGACGTTTATCAACAGAGGAATATCAGTGGAAAGGTAAATACTGTACCTTTTTGTTCTGGGACTGGGTGTGGTAGTCCAGGGGTGACCGTGTGGTGGGTATTGATGGTCTTGGGAGCGTACTGGGGAGTGTACTGAGGACAAATAGAGGGGGGGACATTGTGCATCTTTGGGGCAGAGGCGTAAGGAGGGGGTCTTCCCTCCCCTTGTTGAAACCCACGGTTCACATACTGGGGACCTGGTGTCTGGAGAAAGCGGAGAGAAGGATAATGGTTTTCCGTTTAACTACAATGATAAAGTATTTGATAAATTGGAGCGGTTTTTCCATGGTATGTTGAACATAGTCCATGGTACATTACACCAGTATTGTAATCATCACAAAACATCAATGAATGGCTGCCCATTTCCCATAGGGAAAACAAAAATCAAATCAGAGATATACAACTGAAGTTACCTGGTTATTGTTCATGTCGACACCACGTTCAGCGTACTGATAAGATCAAATCTGAAAAAGTTTGAAGTAACTTCTAAAAACATTTTAGCCACAGTTTAATATTTATTAACAAAAATGTTGTACAAATGTACAGCAAAGTCTTGTATGACTGTTTTTTTGACAGCAGATTCATTTCAGGTACTGTTTTCCTTACCTTGGATTAGTTTTACTTACCTTGGATTAGTTCAACTTGCTTTCAAACACTGATTCGGTGTCCTTTCTTTTTCTCTCCCTCTAACTCAGGCCATTTCTCCCTTTGCTCCTGGTAATGAACAGCCATGACCACACCTTAGCTTGTGCGCACAGCATGACTTGAAGGGTGGTTCAATTATTTAAGTTGTAACACTAACATAAATAACATTGTGATTTCCTGGTCTAGGCCTAGACCGAATACTGCACCTTGTCATCAATGACTTCAGATACTAATCTACACTATACTGCACTTGCACTATGCACAACACTGTATATATTTGCCATGGCAGTATCCCTCCCTCAGCTTATAGATATATCCCCTCTGTATATTCCCACTGCAATCAGCCTATAATCCAGAGTTTAATGGTCACTGTTCTGATATTGTATATTCTATATGATGTCTATGTATCCTGTTTATATATTGTCCATTGCTGGCAGCATCTTCCCACTAAGGCAAAATATGGGTGTGTAAATGTACTTGCTAAATGAGGAGATCTATATGAAAACTCAGGAAATAAATACATGTTGACAACAATTTTGCTGAGAATAGGAGTTAAAATACTGAATTGCAAAACGTGTAATCATTACTTTACATGCAATGATTAGCCTACATGGCACTTTACCTTCCTAAAATAAAACATTTTACTTCTGTTAAACATCTTTACAAGGAATTTTGTTGTGACACTACTAAAATGTAATGTTTATGCACATCTGCTTTTAGGAGTAGAATTTGCATTATGACCAATTCTGTGAGATTGAAACACAGTATACGGTAATGTGGCTAACTCTGGGAAGGAAGTATAACATGACTGTGAAAACAGATACATTTTATAACCATGTTTTAATTAAAAGTTTTTCTGTTTGGACTGTTATTGCATGGCAATCTCCCTAACACCCTAGTGATCATCTCTGCCAGGTCATGCGGGAAGAATAACTAGTCAACCATCCAAAAAACCTGCACACTTGAAGACACAATGACCAACCTTTAAAAATAAACAGCATTGTGGAAAAAAATATTTAACTGGGCAGTAGCCTACTGTGTATTGTTTGCTTTTGTAGATTTTGTCGGTTGAATAGCCAGAATCTTCCACCCACACACCTGCTCCAATTCACTTACAATACTGTATATCATTGTAAATGGCCAGGGAAGAAGAAAGGTTATCCAAAATGTTTATTCACAGGCATACATGTTTAGTATATATAGATTTTTAATCTACAAGTAAGTTTATTACATTACATTCCAATTCATCCCAAAGGTGTTCGATGGGGTTGAGGTCAGGGCTCTGTGCAGTAAAGTTCTTCCACACCGACCTCGACAAACCATTTCTGTATGGACCTTTGTCATGCTGAAACAGAAAAGGGCCTTCCCTAAACTGTTGCCACACAGTTGGAAGTACAGAATCGTCTACAATGTCATTGTAGGTTGTAATGTTAATATTTCCCTTCACTGGAACTAAGGGGCCTAGCCTGAATCATGATAACAGCCCATTATTCCTCATCCACCAAACTTTACGGTTGGTGCTATGCATTTGGGCAGGTAGCGTTCTCCTGGCATCCGCCAAACCCAGATTTGTCAATCGGACTGCCAGATGCTGAAGCTTTTGCAGAGAGCTCATTTCCAATGGAGGTGAGCTTTACACCACTCCAGCCGATGCTTGGCATTGCGCATGGTGATCTTAGGCTTGTGTGCGGGTGCTTGGCCATGGAAACCCATTTCATGAAGCTCCCGATGAACAATTATTGTGCTGACATTGCTTTCAGAGGCAGTTCGGGAACTCTTTAGTGAGTGTTGCAACAGAGAACAGACGATTTTTACACGCTAAAGCACTTGGCGGTTCTGTTCTGTGAGTTGTGTGGCCTATCACTTCGCGGCTGAGCCGTTGTTGCTCCTAGATGTTTCCACTTCACCATAACAGCAGTTACAGTTGGCCGGGGCAGCTCTAGTAGTGCAGAACTTTGATGAACTGACTTGTTGGAAAGGTGGCATCCTATGACAGTGCCACGTTGAAAGTCACTGAGCTTTTCAGTAAGGCCATTCTACTGTTAATGTTTGTCTATGGAGATTGCATGGCTGTGTGCTCGATTTTATACACCTGCCAGCAACAGGTGTGGCTGAAATAGCCAAAGCCACTAATTTGAAGGTGTGTTTACCTACTATGTACTCCTTAGATGACTTAAATGCAATCAATAGAATGAAGTGAAAAGATGGCAAATTGTTATTAATGTGTAAACAAGAACCCCTGGTTCTCTGCCCATGTCGTCTTTCTTCTTTGCAGTTAATCAACAAGCAATGCATTATGACCATGTTTTTGAGAAGATATTGACACACAACAGGCCCTTGAAATGTCTCCACACAAACTTTATGGCCTCAGGACTTTGACACACTAAGTGCCCAGTCAATATTTAACATGCCATATGACTGTTCACTGCCTGGATAGAAGATGATTTACTATGGGCCTAATGGGACAGAACCACTTGACTGTTCTTTGCCATTGGTGGGCTGAAATTTAGCTTTCTTCTCTCAGGTAAGTCAACTGGTTGTTTTATGTAATATAACCATAGATGAGAGGGACTGAGGTAATGAAGGATTATTTTTTTTTTACTGACAAGTCAGTTCCTAAGTTCCTTATGATATGATGGCTATGCATGAAAACCTCAAAAAGAAACACTGGGCTCCGTCTCACTTCAATCCTACCAAATCTAGTCTCTAACTCAACTGTTGGAATGCGAGAAGATGGGCTTTCAAGGCAATCTTGATACCAACAGGCAGATTTTCCTACGATTACTTGGTGGCCATATGTTACAGTAGTTGTCATTCATTACATAACATAACATAACTGTCACGTCTAATCAAGGTGGGTGGAATCAGGCGCAGAGAGCAGATAGCGATCTAAAGTTTATTCTCCGGTGAACAAAAACAAACAACGGTCAACCCAAATAGAGACAGGGTGAATATATCCAACACAGAATAAAGACTAACCGGAGAACAACAAACAGCAAACACCGACAGACAAAACGAAATGACAAAATAAACAAAACAAGGGCGGGACAACCTACATTAAATACAGACACTAATTAACTAAACAACACACAGGTGAAACCAATTAGACAAAACCAACAGATACACGAAAAAGGGATCGGTAGTGGCTAATAGGACGGTGACGACGACCGCCGAGCACCGCCCGAATGGGCAGGAGAGCCAACTTCAGCGGAAGTCGTGACATAACATAAAACACAAAACAACACAACACAACATAACATATAAAACATAACACATAAAACATAAAACATAACATACATGTGTTGAGAGTTGTCTACAATAAAATCATCTTTGTCAAAACAAACAGTGTAATACTAACAACAGAAATGTTCTTTAAAATTCCACATTTAAAAAGCCATAGGTCTATACCCTTGCCAATCACTGCCTGTGTTCAGAAGGCGACGCCAAAGAGAACTACATGACTTACAGTGCATTCGGAAAGTATTCAGGCCCCTTCACTTTTTCAACATTTTGTTATGTTAGCCTTATTCTAAAGTGGAATCATATTTTTCATCAATCTACACACAATATCCCATAATGAGAAAGTGAAAACAGGTTTAGACATTTTTTCAAATTACAAATAAAAAACAGAAATACCTTAATGACATAAGTATTCAGACCCTTTGCTATGAGACTAGAAATTGACCTCAGGTAATTCCTGTTTCCATTATATTTCACCTTTATTTAACCAGGTAGGCCAGTTGAGAACACGTTCTTATTTACAACTGCAACCTGGCCAAGATAAAGCAAAGCAGTGCGACAAAAACAACACAGAGTTACACATGGGATAGACACGTAAGTCAATAACATAATAGAAAAATCTATATACAGTGTGTGCAAATGCAGTAAGATTTGGGTGGTAAGGCAATAAACAGGCCATAATGCTAAATTGTAATTATTTCAACACTAACACTGGAGTGATAGATGTGCAGATGATGATGTGCAAGTAGAGATCCTGGGGTACAATAGAGCAAAAACATAAAATTATAACAATATGGGGATGAGGTAGTTGGGTGGGCTATTTACAGATGGGCTCTGTACAAGTGCAGTGATCGGTAAGCTGCTCTGACAGCTGATGCTTATAGTGAATGAGGGAGATATAAGTCTCCAGCTTCAGTGACTTTTGCAATTCGTTCCATTCATTGGCAGCAGAGAACTGCAAGGAAAGGCGGCCAAATGTGGTGTTGGCTTTTGGGGATGACCAATGAAAAATAACTGCTGGAGCGTGTGCTACCGGTGGGTGTTGCTATGGTGACAAGTGAGCTGAGATAAGGTGGGGCTTTACCTAGCAAAACTTAGAGAACCTGGAGCCAGCGAGTTTGGCAACGAATATGTAGCAAGGGCCAGCCAACGAGAGCATACAGGTCGCAGTGGTGGGTGGTATATGGGGCTTTAGTGACAAAACGGATGGTACTGTGATAGCAAATTAGATGTAGTCTGAGTAGTGTTGGAGGTTATTTTGTAAAATTTAAGGGATTTTTATGAATAATGACTAAATGATGTATAAATTTCAATTAGAACTATAACTAAACAGAATACTACTATGTTACTGTATGGATGTATGAATATTATTATAATCATAATACTGAATGTAATGTGTATAGTTTTGGTTAAGAATTAGCACAAGGACTTTCTGTTCCTTGTTAGAAATGAATGGAGCTATCATCAGACCGGCTGAAATGCTGTGTTCCTTACAGGATATTCTGTCTCTACCCAGGGAGGGGAGAGACCTTGGGCTAGTAGTAGATTGTTTAACAGGTGACAGACAATGTGGGAAGGCTTGTGAACTATACTGCCATTGTATCTGAGAGGAGGAGAGACATTTCTGATGAAATATGAGGTATATAAACTAATGTACATGTTATTATGGGAGAGCTCTTGGAAAATAAATGCTACTGATTAATTTTGAGACTGGTCTCTGTCCATTTTATGCAAATAAGTATCTTACAGAGTGTTTTAATTGAATTGGTTAATGAACATATAGTAGTTAAATTCCTCTAACAATTTGGTCCTTCGAGCGGATTTCCAAAATCTGTCCCTGTCGTCCGAAGGTATCACGCCGAAAACCGTGCACGGACGGGTCGTAGACCCGTAAATTAAAGACCTGGCCCCTGAATTGGGGTTCAAAGAGCAGGCCGGTAAATATAGGTCGACAGAAACGGTGACGGAATCTCACGAACATTGCTTTTGCCAGTCATCAAAACCAGGTCAGTTAGCCTTTATTTTCAAATTTGGGGGGAATTAATTAAGTTATTTGACTTGATGTTCTAAAAATGCTTAGAATTGATCAATAATAGGAGCTTGAGTATTCCAAACAGATTCACTCAGATTCCTTGTTGTTTAAGGAAGATCGATAGAGGCAGGTCCGAAAAGGCCTGAGGTAAGGCGACCTGGCCAAGATAAAGCAAAGCAGTTGGACAAATACAACAACAGAGTTACACATGGAGTTAAACAAACATACAGTCAATAATACAGTAGAAACAAGTCTATATACGATGTGAGCAAATGAGGTGAGATAAGGGAGATAAAGGCAAAAAAGAGGCCATGGAGGCAAGGTAAATACAATATAGCAAGTAAAACACTGGAATGGTAGATTTGCAGTGGAAGAATGTGCAAAGTAGAAATAAAAATAATGTGGTGCAAAGGAGCAAAATAAATAAATAAATAATAAAATAAATACAGTAGGGAAAGAGGTATTTGTTTGGGCTAAATTATAGATGGGCTATGTACAGGTGCAGTAATCTGTGAGCGGCTCTGACAGCTGGTGCTTAAAGCTAGTGAGGGAGATAAGTGTTTACAGTTTCAGAGATTTTTGTAGTTTGTTCCAGTCATTGGCAGCAGAGAACTGGAAGGAGAGGCGGCCAAAGAAAGAATTGGTTTTGGGGGTGACCAGAGAGATATACCTGCTGGAGCGCGTGCTACAGGTGGGTGATGCTATGGTGACCAGCAAGCTAAGATAAAGGGGGGACTTTACCTAGCATGGTCTTGTAGATGACATGGAGCCAGAGGGTTTGGCGACGAGTATGAAGCGAGGGCCAGCCAACGAGAGCGTGCAGGTCGCAATGGTGGGTAGTATATGGGGCTTTGGTGACAAAACGGATGGCACTGTGATAGACTGCATCCAGTTTGTTGAGTAGGGCATTGGAGGCTATTTGTAAATGACATTGCCGAAGTCGAGGATTGGTAGGATGGTCAGTTTTACAAGGGTATGTTTGGCAGGATAAGTGAAGGATGCTTTGTTGCGAAATAGGAAGCCAATTCTAGATTTAACTTTGGATTGGAGATGTTTGATGTGGGTCTGGAAGGAGAGTTTACAGTCTAACCAGACACCTAGGTATTTGTAGTTGTCCACGTATTCTAAGTCAGAGCTGTCCAGAGTAGTGATGTTGGACAGGCGGGCAGGTGCAGGCAGCGATTGGTTGAAGAGCATGCATTTAGTTTTACTTGTATTTAAGAGCAATTGGAGGCCACGGAAGGAGAGTTGTATGGTATTGAAGCTTGCCTGGAGGGTTGTTAACACAGTGTCCAAAGACGGGCCAGAAGTATACAGAATGGTGTCGTCTGCATAGAGCAGCAAGAGCGACATCATTGATGTATACAGAGAAGAGAGTCGGTCCAAGAATTGAACCCTGTGGCACCCCCATAGAACCTGACAGAGGTCTGGACAACAGACCCTCCAATTTGACACACTGAACTCTATCCGAGAAGTAGTTGGTGAACCAGGTGAGGCAATCATTTGAGAAACCAAGGCTGTCGAGTCTGCCGATGAGGATGTGGTGATTGACAGAGTCGAATGCCTTGGCCAGATCAATGAATACAGCTGCACAGTAATGTTTCTTATCAATGACGGTTAAGATATCGTTTAGGACCTTGAGGATATAGTAGGTGTTGTTTGAATAGGACGGTTGTTTTGTACAAATAGGACAGCCATTAATTCAAAAGACATACCTAAATAAAGTCCTAACCTAAGTAGTCTATTTGTATATGGGAAGTAGTCTGACTATGAAAAGTAGCGGTAGATATACTAAAATAGGTGAGGATATAAACTAGGCTTGGTGAGAAAGAAGGTAAATCTATGCGATCAGGATAACTTAAACCTATTTAACGCTGAAAGAAATGAATATCCAAACAGGAGGAGAGGGAAACCTAATCGAGAGGTGGGATAAAAGCCAAATCTATAGACAGAAGGTTCCAGGAGGAGGTAATCTAGAGGATAAATCTATAGACAGAAGGTTCCAGGAGGAGGAAACCTAATCTAGAGGTGGGATAAAAGGAAACCTAATCTAGCCAAATCTATAGACAGAAGGTTCCAGGAGGAGGGAAACCTAATCTAGAGGTGGGATAAAAGCCAAATCTATAGACAAAGGTTCAGGAGGAGGGAAACCTAATCGAGAGGTGGGATAAAAGCCAAATCTATAGACAGAAGGTTCCAGGAGGAGGGAAACCTAATCTAGAGGTGGGATAAAAGCCAAATCTATAGACAGAAGGTTCCAGGAGGAGGGAAACCTAATCTAGAGGTGGGATAAAAGCCAAATCTATAGACAGAAGGTTCCAGGAGGAGGAAACCTAATCTAGAGGATAAAAGAAATCTATAGACATATAATCGAGATCCACATAGACACATAGATGGTAAAAGAAATCTATTTCCAGAAAGGAGAAACACATATAGAGATCCACACACATAGATGGTGAACATTAAAGAGAGACACACATAGTCAGACAGGAGAACATAACTATAGTAACCAGGTAACAATAAACACCTGCATAGATCATATAAATACATACACATAAATAGTGATAAATATCATAACTACTAGCAATGGCAAGGATTTATCAAACATGGGTAGGAAATCCTCAAAGGAGGTCCAGGAATTAACGGGAGATCAGCGCTATATGGAACTCAAAGATAAAAGGAACATTGAATTCTGTCCAAAATGGAGAAAGAAATATGGATTCGATGGGCGTCTGGATGTGGAAAAGCTAGAATTACTTATAAATCAAATACATAAGGAGTGTGGTAAGGATGTGAAAAAGCTGAATAAACAGAGGTTGTACACAGCTAGAGTCTGGCTTTCGGAAGCCAGGAAAAGAGTAGAAGGGGGATAGGAAAAAGAAAGACCCAGAGAACCAAGAAATGCTGCCCTCCGCTCCCACAGCTGAAAAAGTTAACCAATTGGGCGGGGGAGGGGGTCAAAAACTATATCCTTCCCTAGTAGACCAATCATACCGAGGTAATCCCGACGATGAGGTGGTGGCTCAAAGAAGAGTGCAATTGCCTCTCCGAGCTGGGCCTCCCCCAGCTTATGATTTGGGAGCGGATTGTGTGAGGCCAGAGGGAAATGGAGACATGGAGACATGGAGAGGGATCAGGAACAGGTTAGGGCATCATTGAGAATGGTGGAGTTGGAAAGGGCATGGATAGAGGCTCAGGCTGTGAAGGAGATAGATAGATCGGGGAGAGGAAAATATCATACACATTCACCAAATCAGAACCGATCAGGGCGAATCAGAAAAACATCTCCTATAGGAGAGAAAAATAGAATGATGCCTAGATGCCTAGGCAACCCTAGCGGAGGTAAAAAGATATGCTGTCCATCATGAACAGCACAGATAGACAGAAAAAAGAAAAAGGGAGAATAGGAAGGATGAGTTCTTAATGGCAGTACTAGAAGACAGAGCTACCAGAGATAAGGACAGGGAGAACAGGACTTGGACAGACAGAAAGGGGAAGTCAGGGGAAGGGAGAAAGGGAGAGAGTATGTTTTAATTGTAACAAAAAAGGACATATCGGCAGAGAATGTAAAGCACCTTGTGTACATTGCGGTAAAAAAGCCCATAATCACAGCGATTGTAAACAGAAACCACAGGAAAAAGGGGGGGGCGCCCGAAACCTGACTCAGGCAGCGACGATGATGAATCCTGACTAGAGACTGATACCGCTAAGATAGGAAGGAGTTAGTGGACTAGACAGTGAAAATTACCTTGATATGTTGGATAATATGGACTCTGAGACTGAGGTGTTTGAATTAGCAACAGTAGACCTTGCTCAAGAGAAACCCTTTTTGACACTTACAGTCATGGGGAAAATAATCAAATTTCTGTGTGAAACGGTGGCATGTAGGACTGCTATATGCAGTGAGGATGCACCAAAAGGGATTCAATCTTCGGGGGAATTTCTTTGTTTGTTCGTTCTGCGTCTGGCCACCATTGTGGAGAAAGACTCGACTCCCATAACCCTCAGACATGAAATGACTGAGTGGGAGGCGACAGTCCCAGTACTCATATCAAAATTGTGTCCTGTGAATCTGTTGGGGAGAGACGTAATGAAACTCTTGAATATTGTCATAACACCGACAGACAAATGTATTAAAGCCCAGGTTGTTAAAAATAACATGGTAATCTGTGGGGAAGGGGAGCCGTATTACTGGTATAGTCAAGATTTATTGAGGGGAGGTTTGACAGACATACCCAAAGCGTTGATGGAACTAACAGATGATGTCATATCAGGACCCACTAAAATGTCTCCAGATGACTTGCACTGTACACTGTGGTATAACAGACACCCCGGCCCCGACCTGGTATACGAGGAGGCACTTCTAAAAACCACTGAAAGAACCATTGGTCTGAAATGGCTTCACTATGACTCTACTCATGCAGCGGTGGAAGTGGAACTGCCTACTCATATCCAGGCTCTTTACAGAGAAAATGGAACCCCCATGTGTCCCTAGCTAAAGAGCCCTCTGGGCAGTGGAAGGATATGGTGGGGGCAATCAATTCACATATGGTGTCCAGGGCACAGCTGGGGGCTGAGGGGGTCTATAATCAAATCAAATCAAAAAATCAAATCAAATTTATTTGTCACATACACATGGTTAGCAGATGTTAATGCGAGTGTAGCGAAATGCTTGTGCTTCTAGTTCCGACAATGCAGTAATAACCAACAAGTAAGCATAGGCAAGATACAGTAGATGGTATCGAGTACAGTATATACATGAGATGAGTATGTAAACAAAGTGGCATAGTTAAAGTGGCTAGTGATACATGTATTACATAAGGATGCAGTCGATGATAGAGTACAGTATCTACGTATGCATATGAGATGAATAATGTAGGGTAAGTAACATTATATAAGGTAGCATTGTTTAAAGTGGCTAGTGATATATTTACATCATTTCCCATTCAATTCCCATTATTAAAGTGGCTGGAGTTGAGTCAGTGTCAGTGTGTTGGCAGCAGCCACTCAATGTTAGTGGTGGCTGTTTAACAGTCTGATGGCCTTGAGATAGAAGCTGTTTTTCAGTCTCTCGGTCCCAGCTTTGATGCACCTGTACTGACCTCGCCTTCTGGATGATAGCGGGGTGAACAGGCAGTGGCTCGGGTGGTTGATTTCCTTGATGATCTTTATGGCCTTCCTGTAACATCGGGTGGTGTAGGTGTCCTGGAGGGCAGGTAGTTTGCCCCCGGTGATGCGTTGTGCAGACCTCACTACCCTCTGGAGAGCCTTACGGTTTAGGGCGGAGCAGTTGCCGTACCAGGCGGTGATACAGCCCGCCAGGATGCTCTCGATTGTGCATCTGTAGAAGTTTGTGAGTGCTTTTGGTGACAAGCCGAATTTATTCAGCCTCCTGAGGTTGAAGAGGCGCTGCTGCGCCTTCTTCACGATGCTGTCTGTGTGAGTGGACCAATTCAGTTTGTCTGTGATGTGTATGCCGAGGAACTTAAAACTTGCTACTCTCTCCACTACTGTTCCATCGATGTGGATAGGGGGGTGTTCCCTCTGCTGTTTCCTGAAGTCCACAATCATCTCCTTAGTTTTGTTGACGTTGAGTGTGAGGTTATTTTCCTGACACCACCCTCCGAGGGCCCTCACCTCCTCCCTGTAGGCCGTCTCGTCGTTGTTGGTAATCAAGCCTACCACTGTTGTGTCGTCCGCAAACTTGATGATTGAGTTGGAGGCGTGCGTGGCCACGCAGTCGTGGGTGAACAGGGAGTACAGGAGAGGGCTCAGAACGCACCCTTGTGGGGCCCCAGTGTTGAGGATCAGCGGGGAGGAGATGTTGTTACCTACCCTCACCACCTGGGGGCGGCCCGTCAGGAAGTCCAGTACCCAGTTGCACAGGGCGGGGTCGAGACCCAGGGTCTCGAGCTTGATGACGAGCTTGGAGGGTACTATGGTGTTGAATGCTGAGCTGTAGTCGATGAACAGCATTCTCACATAGGTATTCCTCTTGTCCAGATGGGTTAGGGCAGTGTGCAGTGTGGTTGAGATTGCATCGTCTGTGGACCTATTTGAGCGGTAAGCAAATTGGAGTGGGTCTAGGGTGTCAGGTAGGGTGGAGGTGATATGGTCCTTGACTAGTCTCTCAAAGCACTTCATGATGACGGAAGTGAGTGCTACGGGGCGGTAGTCGTTTAGCTCAGTTACCTTAGCTTTCTTGGGAACAGGAACAATGGTGGCCCTCTTGAAGCATGTGGGAACAGCAGACTGATATAGGGATTGATTGAATATGTCCATAAACACACCAGCCAGCTGGTCTGCGCATGCTCTGAGGGCACGGCTGGGGATGCCGTCTGGGCCTGCAGCCCTGCGAGGGTTAACACGTTTAAATGTTTTACTCACCTCGGCTGCAGTGAAGGAGAGACCGCATTTTTCCGTTGCAGGCAGTGACAGTGGCACTGTATTGTCCTCAAAGCGGGCAAAAAAGTTATTTAGTCTGCCTGGGAGCAAGACATCCTGGTCCGTGACTGGGCTGGGTTTCTTCCTGTAGTCCGTGATTGACTGTAGACCCCGCCACATGCTTCTTGTGTCTGAGCCGTTGAATTGGGATTCTACTTTGTCTCTGTACTGACGCTTAGCTTGTTTGATAGCCTTACGGAGGGAATAGCTGCATTGTTTGTATTCAGTCATGTTACCAGACACCTTGCCCTGATTGAAAGCAGTGGTTCACGCTTTCAGTTTCACGCGAATGCTGCCATCAATCCAAGGTTTCTGGTTAGGGAATGTTTTAATCGTTGCTATGGGAACGACATCTTCAACGCACGTTCTAATGAACTCGCACACCGAATCAGCGTATTCGTCAATGTTGTTATTTGACGCAATACGAAACATGTCCCAGTCCACGTGATGGAAGCAGTCTTGGAGTGTGGAGTCAGCTTGGTCGGACCAGCGTTGGACAGACCTCAACGGCTGTGATTATAATCGAAGAGAATTCTCTTGGTAGGTAATGCGGTCTACATTTGATTGTGAGGAATTCTAAATCAGGTGAACAGAAGGATTTGAGTTCCTGTATGTTTCTTTCATCGCACCATGCCTCGTTAGCCATAAGGCATACACCCCCACCCCTCTTCTTACCAGAAAGGTGTTTGTTTCTGTCGGCGCGATGTGTGGAGAAACCCGCTGGCTGCACCGCATCCGAGAGCGTCTCTCCAGTGAGCCATGTTTCCGTGAAGCACAGAACGTTACAGTCTCTGATGTCCCTCTGGAATGCTACCCTTGCTCGGATTTCATCAACCTTGTTGTCAAGAGACTGGACATTGGCAAGAAGAATGCTAGGAAGTGGGGCACGATGTGCCCGTCTCCGTAGCCTGACCAGAAGACCGCCACGTTTCCCTCTTTTTCGGAGTCGTTTTTTTGGGTCGCTGCATGCGATCCATTCCGTTGTCTTGTTTGTAAGGCAGAACACAGGATCCGCGTCGCGAAAAACATATTCTTGGTCGTACTGATGGTGAGTTGACGCTGATCTTATATACAGTAGTTCTTCTCTGCTGTATGTAATGAAACCTAAGATTACCTGGGGTACTAATGTAAGAAATAACACGTAAAAAAAATAAAAAAACGCATAGTTTCCTAGGAACGCGAAGCGAGGCGGCCATCTCTGTCGGCGCCGGAAGTACAACAGTGAGAGACTTATTTCTGGAAAGGTTTTTAAAAGTAGAAGCTCTAACTGTTTGGGCACAGACCTGGATAGTAAGACAGAACTCTGCAGGCTCTCTGCCGTGGATTGCAACACCGCCCCCTTTGGAGAGTTCTATCTTGACGGAAAATGTTGTAGCTGGGGATGGAAATTTCAGCATTTTTGGTGGCCTTCCTAAGCCAGGATTCAGACAAGGCTAGGACATCAGGGTTGGTGGAGTGTGCTAAAGCAGTGAATAAAACAAATATAGGGAGGAAGCTTCTGATGTTAACATGAATGAAACCAAGGCTTTTACAGTTACAGAAGTCAACAAATGAGAGTGCCTGGGGAATAGGTGTAGAACTGGGGGCTACAAGGCCTGAGTTAAGAACTGTTCGTCTAACCCGTTGGGAACAGAGAATAAAGGGAGCAGATTTCTGGCCGTGGTAGAATAGATTCAGGGTATAATGTACAGACAAGGGTATGGTAGGATGTGAGTACAGTGGACAATGCATGTGTGGCTTCGGGACACGTCTCTGAATGTCCTTGAGAGGCCCAGCCTAGAACATCTCTGGAGAGACCCGAAAATAACTGTGCAGTGATGCTCTACATCCAACCTGAAAGAGCTTGAGAGGATCTGCAAGGAATGGGAGAAACTCCCAAAATACAGGTGTGCTAAGATTGTAGCGTCATCCCCAAGAAGAATCCAGGCTGAAATCGCTGCCAAATGTGAATCAACAAAGTACTGAGTAAAGGGTCTGAATACTTATGAAAATGTGATCGTTTTTTATATTTAATACATTTGCAAAAATGTGTAAACCTGTTTTTGCTTTGCCATTATAGGGTATTGTGTAAAGATTGAGGGGAACATGTTTTATCCATTTTAGAAGAAGGCTCTAACGTAACAATGTGGAAAAAGTGAAGGGGTCTGAATACTTCCCGAAAGCACTGTACTTTAATCTGTGGCCAAGGCCTCTGTGACTATTACAGGCAGACAGACACCCATTTTTTGTCTTATTCAAAAGTTTAAAAAAATAAACATGTATCCACTTACGTGACACTTCCTATAATGAGCATAGGCCATTGAAGAATGTTCTCAATCTGTTCAGGGGATGTTTTTCAAGTTGAGGCAGCTCTCAGCCATTTCTGCCTGGACATCTCTCCAAGTGTTCTTGGGTTGGCCTCGGAAAATGTGTGCATCTAATTGTAAATCATATTACCTTGACATATGATATAAACCGCTATGTTTAGATATGATTCATCTTATCATGAAAAGCTCTTTCAACAAAAACGGTCATTGTTTAGTGGCTACACATTTACAGTAAGGATCGGTTATGTATAACATTGAAGACAAAAAAAAAACAATGATAGAAGGCTCTTTATTCATAAACTATTTATTA
Source organism: Oncorhynchus masou masou (assembly GCF_036934945.1). Classification (NCBI taxonomy): domain Eukaryota; kingdom Metazoa; phylum Chordata; class Actinopteri; order Salmoniformes; family Salmonidae; genus Oncorhynchus; species Oncorhynchus masou. Next base: position 64,361,517 of record NC_088223.1, read on the forward strand.
ATCTTTACAGACGAAAAGTTAAATATAAAATTGCCTCTTGCAACAAACATTCAACAGGAGTGACTTAAACATGGGAGTTATAATATTAGTTCAGTACGTGAGGTGACCAGTAAGGCTGTCAGACTGGAGGTTGTTCATTTCAGACATATTATCGAGAGTGATAAGGCATAGTCTAAAACATGACAAGTACATCCAAAAGTGTTTTAACAGCTCAGTTCAGGCAGTTTATATGCTTGTCTGTTAATAACCTTTAAGGGGAAGAGAAACGATTCCTATATCTTCTGGATGATGATAGAGGAGGCTCCACCACCACCATTGCAGATCCCAGCCAGGCCGTACTGGCCAGACTTCAGAGCATGTACCATGTGTCCCACGATTCTCGCCCCCGACATCCTGGGAGATTGACAGAATGACAGAAAGTAAGCATCACAAAGATCTGTCTTTTCCCTCCCTTATTGATCAGGCTTTTATTTGTTTATCATCAGGAATTCTTCGGCATAGCACTCTATGGCAATGCTGCTTACCCAATAGGGTGTCCCAGGGAGACAGCTCCTCCATTGACATTGACTTTGCTGGGGTCGATGTCCAACATCTTCACGTTGGCCAGAACCACAACACTGAAGGCTTCGTTGATCTCCCACATGGCAATGTCCTCCTTCTTTAGCCCTGCAGCTGCCAGGACCTGAGGACCATAAAAATGTACATTTATTTATATTTCACACTTATTTTACCAGGTTGACTGAGAATACATGATCATTTACAGCAAATATGTGCTGTCATTCAATTAAATTGAACAAAGACGGATGCTTTTTTCACCGTGAAAAGCTATATTCATGAGTCATGTTACTGTCCCGATCTCTGATAACCCATATTATCTAAAAGGAACAGTGATGAGACCCACAAGTTACTTGAAACAACCACTATATCAGTCATTTTGTTAAAGGGACATAAAATAAAATTCATATAGTTCTCCAGCACTACCCCCAACATTAACATACTGTATGAGAAAGTGGCAGGTTTCTATGTTTTGTAGTCAAAAAGATAAAGGAAGATACAATTTTCCAATGGCATCATCAGGTATGCATCATGTGACTTCAACCAATGATGAGTAGGCATTGCCTACGACTGGGTAAAAATGTATTTGTACTACAAAACATAAAAATGCTGTATTTTCACATATGTTGATATTGGGGGTAGTGTTGGAGATGAATTTGGAGTTAAAACATTGAGATTTCCCATTAACACTCAGACTCACCTTTGGTACAGCAAAGGCAGGAGCGATGGGGAAATCAATGGGAGCAGTAGCTGCATCTGCAAAAGCTGGAAAATGAAGACATTTTATTTAAAAGGAGCAACATGTTATATTTAAGTCATCATTTTGCAACTTAATCATAATAAAAATTAAAAAAAACACACGTTTCAGTTACGTGAAGAAGTTTTGTATTACTAATGTTTTTGCTATTGTGGTCAACATCGCTAATGAGACTCAATCGTAATACAGGAAGTTGTAGAGACAACAGCTGGACCAGCTAGCTGCGGTAACAACTGATTAGCAGTATCAAAATCATTCTAAAAATTACTGGTATGTGATTGACATTTGGTATTAGTTGCAGGTGGAAATTTAACATGGATAACCTTTAACTATAATTGGGGGGGGGGGCATGGTAGTGGGTATGGCCAATGGCACGGTTTTAGAGGCCCTCTTGGCAGGAAAGAAAACATTTAGCTGTTTCAAAGCAAATTTCCTGGAATTATACACATTTTGCCATGGCATGCCTTGGTCTTAGGCTACCGGAGTGACTCAAAACATAACGTAAAATAAAAATTGGGAAGCCCCATGCCATTTTAAAAAATATTTTTTTACATTCTCCCTGACTGGCTAGTTTTTAATTTGATGTTTATAAGAACTTCCCAAAAAATATATATTGCTATTATCTTTCCTACATAATTTATATCTGGTTTTATTTACACTGAAAACGTTTTAACCATCCCACAGTGGCAGCCACAATTTAGCAGCGGCAGTGCGCAGTGGCTAAATGCATAAAGGGGAAATACTGCTCTTTATAATGAATAGCAGATTTTTAATGTGTTATTAAAAGCTGCAATATGTAACTTTTTGGGCGACCGGACCAAATTCACATAGAAATGAGTTATAGATCTGTCACTCATTGAAAGCAAGTCTAAGAAGCGGTAGATCTGTTCTATGTGCGCCATTTCTATGCTTCAATTTATTGATTTAAAATAAATAAATAAATAAATAAATAAACAGTGCAGTGAAGTCGCTCAACATTTACATTAGTCGGTCATCTAGCATACACTCCCATCCAGAACAACCCACAGGAGCAACCAGGGTCAAGCGCCCCGCCCAAGAGAACATGGACAGATCTCCCACCAAGTCAAATCGGGGACCCTGTCAGGATTCACCTAGCGGGCATGATTTGGGGCTGTACAAATGTTTGATGTATTAGAATAATTGATTATGCTTATGTTATATTAATAGAAGGGGAGGTGTTATCAGACCCCTCCCTCCTTACATTTATAGGGTCATAGACTACAGATTAATATATATAAATTGATTTATTGTGGAATGTCTGAGTAGTCTCTCATCTCCCACACTCCCCTGCAGAGTTCTGTCTCAGTCACACATTTCTAAGATGGGTCTTCTTTATAAGAGAGAGAAAGAAAGAGCAAACAACTGATCACAGTCTGAGACTACTCAGACATTCCACAATAAATCAACTTTGGGGAGGGGACAATTATTGCCTAGCTTTTAGATAACTACTGAAACTGTGTTTGTACAGCTGTGGATGCATGGTTTTGGTCTCAGGAGTAAAAAGGTAATTTTTATTTTACCTTTATTTAACCAGGCAAGTCAGTTAAGAACAAATTTTTATTTTCAATGACGGCCTGGGAACAGTGGGTTAACTGCCTGTTCAGGGGCAGAACGACAGATTTGTACCTTGTCAGCTCGGGGGTTTGAACTCGCAACCTTCCGGTTACTAGTCCAACGCTCTAACCACTAGGATACCCTGCCGCCCCAATAAATGACGTAGTCAGTGACATCACTAAGGCAGGACTTCGGTTTTATAAAACAACTTGAGACCTTTTGTTTGATGCAGAAATGACTCAGAAACATGCGTGCTATGTTCCTGTTTGTCAACTTCTGTCTGCAATTGCATTAATAAAGGTTTTTGAATTATTTAATTAAAGATATTGTCATAATACTAATTTCACCAATGATTGACAAAGAAGGACGTAAGGAACGAACCCTAACAACCCAAACCAGCGACCTCTCAGCCACCGGCCTAAGTTCCCAACCCCCAGGCCAGCAACCATCAAAGAGCCCCCCGCCAGGCCAGCAACCATCAAAGAGCCTCCCGCCAGGCCAGCAACCATCAAAGAGCCCCCCGTCAGGCCAGCAACCATCAAAGAGCCCCCCGCCAGGCCAGCAACCATCAAAGAGCCCCCCATAGCTCCCCTGAGAGCTGCCCCTCAACCATCTAAGACCCCTCCACAGTCCTCCCCGAAACAAGAGTGTATACACGTGTAGAGGCACTTACGTGGCATCAGTCTCAGGCAAACAGGCATTGGATGTAACAGTGTTCCTTTAGTGTTGTTTAAAAAAATAAAACAGTTTACTTTCATCTTTGACCTTTTGCATTCAGAAAGTATTCAGACCCCTTCACTGTATCCACATTGTTACTTTACATCCTTAAATCTAAAATGGATTAAATTGCTGTTGCCCCTCAATTTACACACAATACCCCATAACAACAAAGCAAAAACAGGTTTTTAGAATTTTAAAAAGATTTAAAAAAACATCACATTTACATAAGTATTCAGACCCTTTACTCAGTACTTTGCTGAAGCACCTTTGGCAGCAATTACAGACTGGATTTTTCTTGGGTATGACGCTACAAGCTTGACATCCTGGTATTTGGGGAGTTTCTCTCATTCTTATCTGCAGATCCTCTCAAGCTCTGTCAGGTTGGATTTATGGAGCGCTGCAGAGATAGTTATCCTTCTGGAAGGTTCTCTCATCTCCACAGAGGAACTCTGGAGCTGTGTCAAGAGTGACCATCGGGTTCTTGGTCACCTCCCTGACCAAGGCCCTTCTCCCTCGATTACGCAGTTTGGCTGGGGGCCAGCTCTCGGAAGAGTCTTGGTTGTTTAAAGTTCTTCCATTTAAGAATGATGAGGCCACTGTGTTATTGGGGACCTTCAATGATGCTGAAATGTTTTGGTAGCCTCGACACAATCCTATCTCGGAGCTCTTCAGACAATTCCTTCCCTAATGGCTAGGTTTCTGCTCTGACATGCGCTGTCAACTGTCGGACCTTATATAGACAGGTGTGTGCCTTTCCAAATCATGTCCAATCAATTGAATTTACCACAGGTGGACTCCAATCAAGTTGTTGAAACCTCAAGGATGATCAATTTAAAGAGCATGCACCTAAGCTCAACTTCCAGTGTCATAAAAAAGGTACATGTTTTTTTATATTTTTAATACATTTGTAAACATTTCTAAAAACCTGTTTTTGCTTTGTCATTATGGGGTAGTGTGTGCAGATTGATGAAAAAAAAAATTGATACATTTTACAATAAGTCTAATGTAACAAAATGTGGAGAAAGTCAATGGGTCTGAACACTTGCCGAATGCATTGTACAACATTTTTGGTTAATGAAAATATATTTCACAGTGGTTTTGATGGCACAATGATTCTCTACACTAAAAACTTGTTTGTTTTGTCACAAACTGAAATCAGGTGAACTATTATAATTTTATCAACCAAGGTGATTTCTGCATATTGCACCGTTAACCTCTCTGCGCACAGAACCTGTTAGCAGGATGAAATTCGACAACATACGGTGATCGCTACATAAATAGACATATTAAACATTCATGAAAATACAAGTGTCTCACCTGTTTCGAAAGTCTAGAATCTTGCTAATCCAACTGCATTGTCAGATTTAAAAAAGGATTTACTGCGAAAGAATACGATCATCTGAGGATAGAGCCCCCTAAAAAACAACTATTTCAACCAGCACAAGCGTAACAAAAATCACAAACTGCAATAAGTTAATCGTTTACCTTTGATGATCTTCCTCTGTTTGCAATCCCAATGCTCATTGTTACACAATGAATGGTCTTTTGTTTGATAAAATCCATTTTTATAGCCTAACACAAAACATTCTGTGAACCGCTTTGGTCGTGAATTCCGTCTCATTCCATTTGACGACACATTTGAGGTAAATACACACAAAACGTGACTTTTCCAGTCATGTTTGGTTTCATTGCAATCAACTGGTTTGTTTGTAACACAACCAAACCTGATGGGTCTTTTCGCAGGAGGTATTGACTGAAAGAAACCGATTTGAAGACAACAAGTAATGACATCACTGTGAACCAATGATTTGCCCGCTGTTTCGTTGATTGACTGTATTTTAACCCAATGAACACTAATCGTCTTGAAATCTAGCTGGGTAGATAGCCAATGAGTTGAGGTAAACGGCAATATGTAATGTTTATGTGTTGGAAGACCAACCCATGTAGTAAACTCCGGCGAATAGAGGTTAATTCGCCATTGACGATTCATACCGGAAGGAGCCACGCATGTTGCGCACAGCATTGTTTTGGTAAAGCGCATCTTCAGCTGTTTATATATCAATCAGTAAGACGACTAAGTCAGGGAAAGCTAAATCTAAATATACAGATGTACACACAATTTTAGAAGAAATTGATCGAGGACGATTCATTTAGCGATTCCCAAATGGAGGAATAATTTTTGAACGGAGAGGACATCGTTTTGGACTGGTAAGTTCTTCTCATGCTAATGCCGTTGTTTGAAATTAATAATATAAAAGATTATTTGTGAAATGAAATAGCCTATTTGAGGCTGTTGAGGGGAGGGCAGGCCCACAACAATGGCCAAAGTGAAATGGAGACAGTAGATACAGCTGGCCTGTTGTAATATAATAAAGACAGTAGATCTAGCTGGTCTGTCATAATATGAATGAGACAGTAGATCTAGCAGGTCTATAATAATATATTCAACCATATGTTCCCTGTACTCTATACATATCTGTTTATTATACCTGTTCATACAGGGCTCATATGTGAAACTATTCTAACTGAACATCTTTCAGTGACACTGACTCCGAATGGGAGCCCCCAGTGCCAAGGTGTCCATCCCCCACTGAAGCTGGTTCATCCAGCTCCTGCCACAAGTGGTGTTCATCTGCCCAAATGTATTTCATGGATGGCACCTGGCATCAGCAGCATACTATTGTGTAGAGGACGGAGGGTCTTCCAAATATTGAAAGTGTTATTTTGCAAATTTTTTTTTTTTTCCATTTTTTTTTTTTGGGGGGGGGGGGGGGATGTTAGAATACCATTTTGGTATTTTATATATAGTTATTCCATTCAAAATGTATAAATTCACCAATTTGGCCACTTGGGTATATTTGGGCTACCTGTGTGGGACACCTGGGGGACCTCATGATAAATGTCATGTAGCACACTCATTTTGGAAGGGACAGTATCATTCTGAAACTTTGCACAAGTACTGTTACCCTCTTATGTTTTTCACTGAAATTGTCCCCATCATCCTATCTGAATGTTCGTTTTATCTTGTTCATTTTAAAGATGATACAACAATAAAAATAAAAAACGTATGTTTTTTTCATTGTATTATCTAAACCAGATCTATTGTGTTATATTCTCCTACATTCAATTCACATTTAAACAAACTTCAGAGTGTTTTCTTTCAAATGGTACCAAGAATATACATATCCTTGGTTCTGTGCCTGAGCTACAGGCAGTTAGATTTGGGTATGTCTTCAGACGGAAATTGAAAAAAGTAGGGGGGGGTAGTAGCTCTAAAAGGTTTAAGGTGAAAGTTTATGATGTTCCTGGGAATCCCCCTGGATTGTTATCTCTACAAAGACACTATGTGCCATAGCATTATGCAACTACAGTCTGGTACTGGGCTACGTGGGGGGGTTGGTGTCTTACAGACGATCCTGGCCAATGGGGTGACGCCGAGTCTCTTTGCTGCGTCGACCGTCATGAGAACCAGAGCGGCTGCCCCGTCGTTCAGCGTGCTGGCATTGGCTGCAGTAACCGTGCCTGGAATCCAAATCACCAATCAGAATCAACTTAGTCTGCACACAGAGGTTTGTCTCAAGCACATCAGTGAATGTTTGAGTCTGTCTCGGTCCTTATGCAAATACCGTTCACAGTAGTTTTACTTCTGAAGACGTTTTCTTTATGCCCATTATCATGGATTACCTTGGGCTACCATGAAAAAAGGATATCGACCCAAGAGTTGAAAAAACAGACATCTATTTTTGGCTTTCTGTAAGCTCAGATACCCTCCTACTCAGTAATATATAAGCAAAGATGCAGCAGACACCAGTTCAGAGACCTATCAACTTGGACTAGGGTGCTTACCATTCTCCTTTTGGAACACTGCTCTTAGTTTGGGGACTTTGCTGAAGTCCACACGCCTCCACTCCTCATCCTCTGACACTACCACATCAGGCTTGCCTGCAGAGGAACAACATTATGTCAGCTACATGCATCTGACCACTGATAATATGCCTATGGATAAACATGGTAACATGGTTTGGTTTAGTTTATTTAGTTACACATTAGTTATTGAGGTTATATGTTATAGGATACCATCCTTTACCTCTCTGGGGGATGCTAACGGGGACAATCTCTTTCGCAAGCACTCCTGATTCATATGCTGCTTTGCTGCGGCTGTATGAGCTGATGGCGTAGGCATCCTGCTCCTCCCTGCTGATCTGGCTGTTCTTGGCTGTGTTTTCTGCACAGTTTCCCTACACATTAAATTCCATTAAAAACACATTATATCCTATTCAAAAGTCAAGAACTCAACTACTAACCATTGCTTACTCTGTCTCCAATGGAAATAATAATGTCCAGCCAGCAAGAACACCAACACATACACTCCTATAGAGAACATTTGCTCTATTTAAATATTTAATACACAGTGATAAAATACCATGTGGAATTTGTTGTAGACGTCAGTGAGGCCGTCCTTTACGATGAGGTCCTCCATCCTCACGCCTCCGTAGGATGGAGTGTCCCTAGTCATCACATAGGGGACATTGGACATACTCTCCATACCGCCTGCCACCATCACATCCTGACACAGTCAGAGTTAGTGGGAGAAACAAAAATGAAACACTTTTTAGGAGATTATTCCTATGTTACATGATGCAACCCTTTCCATCGAAAAATAATGGGCTTATTAGATAAAGATTAATGACATGGTTATATTTAGGTCACAATGACCTTCACCGGACATCTGTATTCTGTGAGTGCAATGCCACTCGGGTTTTATTCTTCTCTAGGTAGTAAAATCCAGTGTTCTTCTATGACCTCATATAGGCATACCAACCATAATGTTTGGCAAACTGAGTAACACAGTGATATTGCAGATGATCAGAGCAGGGGTAATAGCAGCAAAGTCTGGTGTCAAGTCATCCTATGGTAACACAGTGAGCTGTTATGTTACTGTACCTGGTGTCCACACATCAGACTCTGGGCAGCCAGCATGATCGACTTCATTCCAGAGGCACAGACTTTGTTGATTGTTGTTGCTGGAGTGGAGAGGGACAGCCCTGGGGGGGTAAGTAGCAGTCGATTAGCACACCTGATAATGTGGTGTGTGTGTGTGTGTGTGTGTGTGTGTGTGTGTGTGTTTCTAAACATACCTGCACCAAGCAGGGCCTGTCTTGTAGGGGCCTGTCCTTCCCCAGCCTGCAGTACATTTCCCATGTAGACCTCCTTCACCTCCTCAACTGGAATACCTGGCCACCATCACACAATATACATACCCTTACAGATAAAACAAATTGACTGTGCAGTTGGACACCTTTCAGATGAAGTGTACAATATTTTACTAGCCTAACTGTGCTGTATACTGCCTAGCGATTAAGTCAGTTCAATTATTTGAATTCCATTTTTGTTCGTTTTTTTGTGAGCTCAATGCGCACATTGAGAAGTTTCTCTAGAGATAAATCATGTGAGTGTGTGTTTGTCATATATACTACCATTCAAAAGTTTGGGAGTCACGTAGACATGTCCTTGTTTTTTAAAGAAAAGCACATTTTTTTGTCCATTAAAATTAACATCAAATTGATCAGAAATACAGTGTAGACATGCTCAATGTTGTAAATGACTATTGTAGGAAACAGCTGATTCTTAATAGAATATCTACATAGGCGTACAGAAGCCCATTATCAGCAACCATCACTCCTGTGTACCAATGGCACGTTGTGTTAGCTAATCTAAGATTAGCATTTTTAAAAGGACAATTGATCATCAGAAAACCCTTTTGCAATTATGTTAGCACAGCTGAAAACTGTTGTTCTGATTAAAGAAGCACTTATTTAGGCAAGTTGAGTATCTGAAGCGTCAGCATTTGTGGGTTCGATTACAGGCTCAAAATGTCCAGAAAAAAAAAAAAACATCTGAAACTTGTCAGTATATTCTTGTTCTGAGAAATGAAGGCTATTCCAAGTGAGAAATTGCCAGGAAACTGAAGATCTCATACAACGCTGTGTACTACTCCCTTCACAGAACAGCGCAAACTGGCCCTAACCAGAATAGAAAGGGTGGGAGGCCCTGGTGCAACAACTGAGCAAGAGGACAACTACATTAGTGTCTAGTTTGAGAAACAGAAACCTCCCAAGTCCTCAACTGGCAGCTTCATTAAATAGTACACGCAAAACACCGGTCTCAACGTCAACATTGAAGAGGGGACTCAGGGATGCTGACCTTATAGGCAGAGATCCTCTGTCCAGTGTGTGCTCTTTTGCCCATCTTAATCTTTTATTTTTATTGGCCAGTCTGAGATATGGCTTTTCTTTGCAACTCTGCCTGCAAGGCCAGCATCCCGGAGTCACCTCTTTACTGTTGATGTTTAGACTGGTGTTTTGCAGGTACTATTTAATGAAGCTGCCAGTTGAGGACTTGTGAGGCGTCGGTTTCTCAAACTAGACACTAATGTACTTGTCCTCTTGCCCAGTTGTGCACCGGGGCCTCCCACTCTTTCTATTCTGGTTAGAGCCGGTTTGCGCTGTGAAGGGAGTAGTACACAGCGTTGCACGAGATCTTCAGGTTCTTGGCAATTTCTCGCATGGAATAGCCTTAATCTCTCAGAACGAGAACAGACTGACGAGTTTCAGAAGAAAGGTATTTGATTCTGGCCATTTTGAGCCTGTAATCGAACCCACTAATGCTGATTTGAAGGCGATCTAATAAACCCCCACTTCCTTCCATTCTGCTAGCAAAAGTGCAATCTTTGGAGAATAAAATAGATTACCTACACGTAAGATTAAACTACCAACGGGATATTCAAAATTGTAATATCTTATCCTTCACGGAGTGATGGTTGAACGAGGACACTATCAACACACAGCTGGCTGGTTATACGCTGTACCGGCAGGATAGAACAGCAGCGTCTGGAAAGAAAAGGGGCGGCGGGCTATGTACTTTTGTAAACAGCTGGTGCACGATATCTAAGGAAGTCTCGCGCTATTGCTCGCCTGAGGTAGGGTCTCTCATGATAAGCTGTAAACCACACTACGTACCGAGAGAGTTTTCATCTGTATTTTTCGTAGCGGTTTACATACCACCACAGTCAGAGGCTGGCACAAAGACAGCATTGAATGAGCTGTATTCCGCCATAAGCAAACAAGAAAACCTCTACCCAGAGGGGGCGCTCCTAGTAGCCGGGGACTTTAATGCAGGGAAAATTAAATCCGTTTTACCAAATTTCTATCAGCATGTTAAAATGTGCAACCAGAGGATTTTTTTTTATTATTATTTTTTTTAGTCTGGACCACCTTCACACACAAAGCTCTCCCTCCACTTGGCAAATTGTTTATGGGTTATGTTTTAATAAATGATTAGAATATTACACTCTGAAACCATATGATATTATGAAATGGATTAGAATAATTTTATTATTTTAATGCTGTGTGTGGGTTTAGTCAGTAGAATTATATATCCGGGAGTGTAATTTTTGGTCAGAATTAATGTTTTGGAGACAATATGCCTAGTATCGTGATAACAGACTGTCTGAGCAAGATTCGGGGCCGACCTTGGCTGGGGCACTGAGAACTTCCCAGGGTCTCCCTATCTTGGGGGAGGGCGGGAAGAAGTTATTCTCCCTGACTCCCCTAATCTCTGTCGGCTGGGTAGCAGGACAGTGTGGGCGTCGGATACCTAATGTTTTGTGTGGAAGTATGTGTGTAACTATAAAATTAAGGTCTTTGTACTGTGTACGCCAGAACGTTCCGTGAATAAACATTTGACTATAGTAGACTGGGCCTCTGTCTGCTTTCATTTATATCAGTATCCTACAAATCCTGATATAGCAGACTGAGTAGTTTAATTGAATTGGTTAATGAACATGAGAACATAATTCTCCTAACACAAATCTGACCATAATTCAATCCCACTGATTCCTGCTTACAAGCAAAAACAAAAGCAGGAAGCACCACTGACTAGATCAATAAAAAAAAGTGAACAAATAAAGAAGATGCTAAACTACAGGACTATTTTGCTAGCACAGACTGGAATATGTTCCGGGATTCCTCCGATGGCATTGAAGAGGACACCACATCAGGTCATTGACTTTATCAATTAGTGCATCGATGACATCGTCCCCACAGTGAGCGTACGTTCATACCCCAACCAGAAGCTATGGTAAGCTAGTTGAGAACAAGTTTTAATTTACAACTGCGACCTGGCCAAGATAAAGCTTTAATAACTCTGCACGGGAGCATCCACACTGAGCTAAAGGCTAGATCTGCCGCTTTCAAGGAGCGGGACTCTAACCCGGAAGCTTATAAGAAATCCCTCTATGCCCTCCGACACACCATCAAACAAGCAAAGCGTCAATACAGGACTAACATCAAATCGTACTACACCGGCTCTGACGCTCATCGGATGTGGCAGGGCTTGCAAAGCACTACAAACTACAAAGGGAAACACTGCCGAGAGCTCCCCAGTGACACGAGCCTACCAGACGAGCAAAACTACTTCTATGCTCGCGTCGAGGTAATATGCACTGGAACATGCATGAGAGCACCAGCAGTTCCGGAAGACTGTGTGATCACGCTCTCCGCAGCCGATGTGAGTGAGTAAGACCTTTGAACAGGTAAACATTCACAAGGCCGCAGTGCCAGACGGATTACCAGGATGAGAATTGCGAGCATGCCCTGACCAACTGGCAAGTGCCTTCACTGACATTTTCAACCTTTCCCTGTCTGAGTCTGTAACACCAACATGTTTTAAGCAGACCACCACAGTGCCTGTGTCAAAGAACACTCAGGTAACCTGCCTAAATGTCTACCGACCCGTAGCCATGAAGTGCTTTGAAAGGATGGTCATGGCTCACATCAACACCATTATCCCAGAAACCCTACACCCACTCCAATTTGCATACCGCCCCAACAGATCCACAGGTGATACAATCTCTATATCACTCCACATTGCCCTTTCCCACCTGGACAAAAGGAACACCTAAGTGAGAATGCTATTCATTGACTACAGCTCAGCATTCAACACCATAGTGCCCTCAAAGCTCATCAATAAGCTAAGCACCCTGGGACTAAACACCTCCCTCTGCAACCCCTCAAGGGTGCGTGCTCAGTCCCCTCCTGTACTCCCTGTTCACTCATGACTGCACGGCCAGGCACGACTCAAACACTATCATTACATTTGCAGATGACAACACTGGCCGTGTGGTGCCAGGACAACAACCTCTCCCTCATTGTGATCAAGACAAATGAGATGATTGTGGACTACAGGAAAAAGAGGACCGAGCACGCCCACATTATCATTGACGGGGCTGCAGTGGAGCAGGTTGAGAGCTTTCAGTTCCTTAATGTCCACATCACCAACAAACTAAACATGGTCCAACCACACCAAGACAGTCGTGAAGAGACAACAACAAAACCTATTCCCCCTCAGGATACTGAAAAGATTTGGCATGGGTCCTCAGATCCGCAAAAGGTTCTACAGCTGCACCATCGAGAGCATGTTGCACCACTGCCTGGTATGGCAACTGCTCTGCCTCAGTACATCACTGGGGCCAAGCTCCCTGCCATCCAGGACCTCTATACCAGGCGGTGTCAGAGGAAGGCTCTAAAAATTGTCAAAGACTTCAGCCACCCCAGTCATAGATTGTTTTCTCTGCTACCGCACGGCAAGCAGAACCGGAGCACCAAATCTATGTCCAAGAGGCTTCTAAACAGCTTCTACCCACAAACCATAAGACTGCTGAACACCTAATCAAATGGTTACCCAGACTATTTGCATTGCCCCACTCTTTAACACCACTGCTACTCTGTTGTCATCATCAGCATAGTCACTTTAAAAAATAAAATAAAAATATTATTTAACCAGGTAAGCTAGTTGAGAACAAGTTTTAATTTACAACTGCGACCTGGCCAAGATAAAGCTTTAATAACTCTACGCACATGTACATATTATGACAACTAATCAGTGCCCCCGCACATTTACCCGGTACCACCCGTATAGTCTCTATTGTTATTTTACTGCTGCTCTTTAATTACTTGTTACTTTTATTTCTTATTCGTATTTCTTTTTTATACTGCATTGTTGTTTAGGGGATCGTAAGCATTTCACATGTGACTAATAAAATGTGATGCTACAGATACTCAACTAGTCTAAAGGTTAGTGTTATTGGTTCTTTAATCAGAACGACAGTTTTCAGCTGTGCCAACATAATTGCAAACGGGTTTTCTAATGATCAGTTAGCCTTTTAAAAATGATAAACTTGGATTAGCTAACACAACATGTCATTGGAACACAGGAGTGATGGTTGCTGATAATGGGCCTAGATAAGCCTACGTAGATATTCCATGAATTTATTTATTAACAATGTCTACACAGTATTTTTGATAAATTTGATGTTATTTTAATGGACAAAAAGAAGTGCTTTTCTTTCAAAAGCAAGGACATTTCTAAGTGACCCCAAACTTTTGAACAGTAGTGTATACACACACACACACCAGACAGCATGATAGACTTTATCCCAGAGGCACACACACACACTATACAGTGCATTTGGGAAGTACTCAGACCCCTTGACCAATCAGGCTTTTATGGTAGAGTGGCCAGACAGAAGCAATCCTCAGTAAAAGGCACATGATATCCCGCTTGGAGTTTGCCAAAAGGCACCTAAAGGACTCTCAGACCATGAGAAACAAGATTCTCTATCGGATGAAACCAAGATTTAACTATATTGCCTGAATGCCAAGCGTCACGTCTGAAGGAAACCTGGCACCACCCCTCCAATGAAGCACAGTGGTGGTAGCATCAGGCTGTGGGGATGTTGTTCAGCGGCAGGAACTGGGAGACTAGTCAGGATCGAGGGAAAGATGAACGGTGCAAAGGTTTCTAAAAAATTGTTTTTGCTTTGTCATTATGGGGTATTGTGTGTAGATTGAGGGAAAAACTATTGAATCCATTTTAGAATAAGGCTGTAAAGTAACAAAATAAGGAAAAAGTCAAGGGGTCTGACTACTTTCCGAATGCACTGTAGATAGGATAGATATATTTTAAATGTATCATTTTCCCCCAACCCTACCGCCCCTCCCCTATTTGGAGTAAACAAACGGACTTAGGCTTCTACCTCCAGCTTATACATACTATATACATTTTATGGACACAATGTATTTTACAATAGTAAAAGAGAAATAAATCAGATCAAGCCCGAAATATGCGATGTAGTAGGGAGTTGTAGTTTCCAACATGCCAATATTCTACATTCTTTAGTGCAGAAAACTTGACAATTCACGACAATGACCATGATCTACTGTACAACTACTTGTCCGGTCTATGTTACTTTTACACCTGCTACATAAAAGAGACAGAAGAATGTGCAATTAAGGGATAGAGAGCAGTTGCTTCGCAAGGTATCTCTACCAGAAAATACATGATCTAAGTGATTGATAATTGGTATTCAGCAGTGATAAAAGTATGCCTTATTTACTTTTAAGAACTACTAAAATTGTGATTTTGTCAGACAGCAGCTCTATAGAGATGAGAAGATGACTTGGAATTAAATAATAAAGTCATCAAATAAAACAAATGTAATATACACAACCTAAATATTGTATTAAAGTAATGTGAATAAATGAGGGCCAAGTGACAAGCAATAATGGGCAGTCACTACCATCAATGGACTTTGGTTAACCGTTTTAGTATGTGTCACAGCAAGGTAACCTACACAATGCATTCGTTTTAGAAAATGTATCAAAACCAAAAACCATTATTATTTTTTAACAATCAAATCGACCTCAAAAAGCACTAATCGCTCAGCACTACTGCTGTGTCAAAACATGCATCTAATTGTCAATCATTTTACTGTGAATGAATGGAATGACGTAAAGTCTTCATATCACTTCCATACCTGCTTTCTCAATGGCTCCCTTGATGGCGATGGAGCCCAGTTTGGTGGCCGGTACGG
Organism: Oncorhynchus masou masou; assembly: GCF_036934945.1. NCBI lineage: Eukaryota > Metazoa > Chordata > Actinopteri > Salmoniformes > Salmonidae > Oncorhynchus > Oncorhynchus masou. Next base: position 64,377,056 of record NC_088223.1, read on the forward strand.
CTGCCAAGCTCCCTCTGAAGGACCCCATCGGGGTGCGGACCGCACTGACGATGACCACTTCCTAAAATGACCCATCAAAATTTGGCAAAAACCCTTGAGTAGCTTCCTACATTCTCACTTTCACTCAGTCAGTTCAATGTGTTAAGTTAGCTGCAAAGATCCTGAAAAGGGTAAATTATGTTCCAAAACATTTCAGTCACTTACTCACATTTAAAGAAGGGCGAGTTGAATATGTCCTTGACAGGTACTTGTGAGCCTGCAAGGGTAGAGGAGGGATATACCTATTAGCAGCTAGGTACTGTTTTGTGTCAGTGTGAGAGGGACGACGACAACGTTATGCCACTTTCAGCCAGCTAGCAATCTGATTAGCTACTGCTGCTATTATTGAGGTGGAGATAGAGCAATATATTTCTAGGAGTCAACTAACAATATATAGCAAGGTAACACATTACAGGGATTGCTGTGGCTAGTTAACTATATCAGATAGATAGCGAAGTTTACAAGGCAGGCCTTTTCTATCGTAACCGGCTGTCAAAACAACAATAGCTAGCATGTGCATGCGGCCGATAAAAATGAGAAGGAATGCTTCCCGTTTGAAGTGCCCACATTGATTTTGGTCACCCCCACTTACCAAACGCTTGCAAATTTGAGAACGCATGGTTAAAAGTCCACTTGATGACATAATGTTGAACTGCAACGGAGGTCTGTTCGCAAAGTTGGACCTATTTCACCTTCAGCCGACTAGTACAACGCCAACCCAATGGACCAATCAGAACGAGAGGTGTGTTTGCAAAACGTCAGTGCGCATTGTGGTCATTGTAGTAAAAACGATTCACAACTTGTAGTTATCTAAAGGAATCTACCACAGACAAAAGGGCTATTATTTTCATTTTTTTCACCTTTATTTAACCAGGTAGGCCAGTTGAGAACAAATTCTCATTTACAACTGCGACCTGGCCAAGATAAAGCAAAGCAGTGCTACACAAACAACAACACAGAGTTACACATGGAATAAACAAACGTACAATCAATAACACAATATAAAAAAAGTATATATACAGTGTGTGCAAATGGCTTGAGGAGGTAAGGCAATAAATAGGCCATAGTGGCGAAGCAATTACAATTTAGCAAATTAACATTGGAGTGATAGATGTGCAGATGATGACGTGCAAGTAGAAATACTAGTGTGCTATAGAGAAAAAAAGTTAATAAAAACAATATGGGGATGAGGTAGGTAGTTGGATGGGCTATTTACAGTTGGGCTGTGTACAGCTGCAGCGATCAGTTAGCTGTTCAGATAGCCGATGCTTAAAGTTATTGAGGGAGATATGTCTCCAACTTCAGCGATTTTTGCAATTCGTTCCAGTCAATGGCAGCAGAGAACTGTACGGAAAGGCGATCAAAGGAGGTGTTGGCTAAGGGGGGTGACCAGTGAGATATAACTGCTGGAGCGCATGCTATGGGTGGGTGTTGTTATCATGACCAGTGAGCTGAGATAAGGCGGAGCTTTACCTAGCAAACACTTATAGATGACCTGGAGCCAGTGGGTCTGGCGACGAATATGTAGCGAGGGCCAGCCGACGAGAGCATACAAGTCGCAGTGGTGGGTGGTATATGGGGCTTTGGTGACAAAACGGATGGCACTGTGATAGACTGCATCCAGTTTGCTGAGTAAAGTGTTGGAGGCTATTTTGTGAATAACATCGCCGAAGTCAAGGATCAGTTTTATGAGGGTATGTTTGGCGGCATGAGTGAAGGAGGCTTTGTTGCAAAATAGGAAGCTTTAATTTTGGATTAGAAATGCTTAATATGAGTCTGGAAGGAGAGTTTACAGTCTAGCCAGACACCTAGGTATTTGTAGTTGTCCATATAGTCAGAACCGTCCAGAGTAGTGATGCTAGTCGTGCGGGCAGCGATCAGTTGAAAAGCATGCATTTAGTTTTACTAGCGTTTAAGATCAGTTGGAGGCCACAGAAGGAGAGTTGTATGGCGTTGAAGCTCGATTGGAGGTTTGTTAACACAGTGTCCAAAGACGGGCCAGATGTATATGGAATGGTGGATCAGGGAATCACCCGCAGCAAAAGTGACATCATTGACATATACAGAGAAAAGAGTTGGCCCCAGAATAGAATTGAACCCTGTGGTACCCCCATAGAGACTGCCAGAGGTTGAGACAACAGGCTCTCCGATTTGGTCCACTGAACTCGATCTGAGAAGTAGTTGGTGAACCAGGCGAGGCAATCATTTGAGAAACCAAGGCTAATGAGTCTGCTGATAAGAATGGGGTGATTGACAGAGTCGAAAGCCTTGGCCAGGTCGTTGAAGACGGCTGCACAGTACTGTCTTTTATCGATGGCGGTTATGATACCACCTTGAGCGTGGCTGAGGTGCACCCGTGAACAGCTCGGAAACTGGATTACACAGCGGAGAAGGTATGGTGGGATTCAAAATGGTCAGTGATCTGTTTACTAACTTGGCTTTCAAAGACTTTAGAAAGACAGGGAAACCCAGATAAATGGCAGAAATCCTGTCAAAATCCAATCAAATTGTATTGGTCACATACACGTGTTTAGCAGATGTTATTGCGGGTGTTGTGAAATATCTAACAAGTAATATCTAACATTTTCACAACAATACACACAATACACACAGATCTAAAGTAAAGAAATGGAATTAAGAATATATAAATACTTGGACAAGCAATATCAGAGCGGTATAGATTAAGATACTGTAGAACAGAATAGAATACAATATATACATATGAGATGAGTTATGCAAAATATGTAAACATTATTAAAGTGACTAGTGCTCCAATGTTAAAGTGGAAAATGGTTAAAGTCTATGTCTATAGGGCAGCAGCCTCTAATGTGCTAGTGATGGCTGGTTAACAGTCTGATGACCTTGAGATAGAAGCTGTTTTTTAGTCTCTCGGTCCCAGATTTGATGTACCTGTACTGACCTCGCCTTATGGATGACAGCTGGGTGAACAGGCAGTGGCTCGGGTGGTTGTTGTCCTTGATGATCTTTTTGGCCTTCCTGTGACATCGGGTGCTGTAGGTGTCCTGGAGGGCAGGTAGTTTGCCCCTGGTGATGTGTTGGGCAGACTGCACCGCCCTCTGGAGAGCTCTGCGGTTGTGGGCGTATCGCCCCGAAGAAGAGTCTGTGCGTCTTGCCAAGATATGCCTGTCACCACCCACTTCAGCCCATACTGCCCCACGAAGCCATCATGAACCTGAGGAAGATGAGGCCCTCTCTCATCTAAGAGGCTAACAGCCAGGACTTACACTGCCTCCCGAGGTCATCCTGCTATTTACCAGACCCCCCTCCACACACACTAGTGTTACTCACCCCTTCACACACACTAGTGTTACCCACCCCTTCACACACACTAGTGTTACTCACCCCTTCACACACACTAGTTTTACTCACCCCTTCACACACACTAGTGTTACCCACCCCTTCACACACACTAGTGCTACCCACCCCTTCACACACACTAGTGTTACCCCTCCACACACACTAGTGTCATCCCCCTCCAATCCCACTAGTGTCATCCCCCCTCCAATCAGACTTGTTTTACACCCCCTCCACACACACTAGTGTTACCCCTCCACACACACACTCCAGTGTTACACCTGTCCACAGGCACTAGTGTTACCCCAGCCCCCACACATACTAGTGTTATCCCCTCCCCAAACACACTAGTGTTAACCCCCCTTGACACAAACGTGTTACCCCCCCTCCACACACTAGTATTACCCCCCATCCAAACACACTAGTATTACCGCCCTTCCACACACACTTGTGTTACTGCCGTACCATGCGGTGATACAGCCCAACAGGATGCTCTCAATTGTGCATCTGCAAAAACGTGTGAGGGTCTTAGATATACAAATTTCTTCAGCCTCATGAGGTTGAGGAGGCGCAGTTGCGCCTTCTTCACCACACTGTCTGTGTGAGTGGACCATTTCAGTCTGTGATATGTACACCGAGGAACTTAAAACTTTCCACCTTCTCCACTGCTGTCCTTCCGATTTGGATAGAGGGGTGCTCTTTCTGCTGTTTCCTGAAGTCCACAATCATCTCCTTTGTTTTGTTGACATTGAGTGAAATGTTATTTTTCTGACACTACACTCCGAGAGCCCTCACCTCCTCCCTGTAGGCTATCTCGTCATTGTTGTTAATCAAGCCTACTACTGTTGTGTCGTCTGCAAACTTGATGATTGAGTTGGAGGCGTGCATGGCCATGCAGTCATGGGTGAACAGGGAGTAGAGGAGGTGGCTGAGCACACACCATTGTGGGGCAACAGTGTTGAGGATCAGCAAAGTGGAGATGTTTCTTATCTTCACCATCTGGGGGCTTCCCATCAGGAAGTCCAGGACCCAGTTGCACTGGGCAGGGTTGAGACCCAGGACCAGGGGTTGAGACAGTGTGCTACGGGGCGATAGTCATTTAGTTGAGTTTCATTTGCTTTCTTGGGTACAGGCATAATGGTGGCAATCTTGAAGCATTTGGGGACAGCAGACTGGGATAGGGAGAGATTAAATATGTCCGTAAACACTCCAGCTAGCTGGTCTGCACATGCTCTGAGGACGTGGCTCGGCATGCCATCTGGGCTGGCAGCCTTGCGAGGGTTAACATGCTTAAATGTTTACTCACCTCGGCCACAGAGAAGGAGAGCCCACAGTACTTGATAGCAGGCCTCATCGGTGGCACTGTGTTATCCTCAAGGCTGGTGAAGGTGTTTAGCTTGTCCGAAGCAAAACATCGGTGTCCACAACGTGGCCGGTTTTCTCTTTGTAGTCCATGATTGTCTGTAGACCCTGCCACTTATGTCTTGTGTCTGAGCTGTTTAATTGTGACTCCACTTTGTTTCTATACTGACGTTTTATTACCTTACGGAAGGAATAACTACACTGTTTGTATTTGGCCATATTCCCAGTCATTCCCATGTTAAATGCAGTGGTTCGCGCTTTCAGTTTTGCGCGAATGCTGCCATCTATCCACGGTTTCTGGTTAGAGTAGGTTTTAATAGTCACATTGGGTACAACATCCCCTATACACTTCCTGATATACTCCGTATCACCGTGTCACCGTATCAGTGTATTCATCAATGTTATTCTCGGAGGCTACCCAGAACATATCCCAGTCTGTATGATCAAAACAACCTTGAAGCTTGGATTCCGATTGGTCAGACCAGTATTGAATAGTCCTTAGCACGGGTACTTCCTGTTTGAGTTTCTGCCTATAAGCAGGGAAGAGCAAAATGGAGTCGTAATCATATTTGCTGAAGGGAGGCCGGGGGAAGGACTTGTAGGCATCCCGGGATTTCGAGTAGCAGTGGTCGAGTGTTTCTGTGAAACAGAGTATGTTACAATCCCTGATATCTCTCTGGAAGGAAATCCTCACCCTGAGCTCATCAACTTTATTGTCCAGAGACTGAACATTAGCGAATAATATACTCGTAAGCAGTGGGTGCCTCCTGAGTCGGACAAGAAGTCCCCTCCGAATACTTCTTGTATTTCTTCTCCACCGACGGTGTTTAGGATCAGCCTCTGGAATCAGTTCGATTGCCCTGGGGGAAACAAACGTAGGATCCGATTCGGGAAAGTCATATTCCTCGTCGTATTGCTGGTAATGCTGGTGAGTTACCGTCGCTCTGATATCCAAAAGTTCTTCCCGGCTGTGTGTAATAACACAAAAAAAATTCTGGGCTAATAATGTAAGAAATAACACATAAGAAAACAAAATACTGCAAAGTTGCATAGGGGCTTGAAGCACGGCTGCCCTATCTATCGGCACCATTTTTTTACGCCCCCTGTCAGTGAATGTTCCCGCCATTGCAGGCCACTGAGCTTGTGTAGGGATGTACTTTAGAGTGGACTGTGATTGAAGAAGTGCGATGAGTTTTGTTAGTTGACGTGTTTTCCCCCTTTCCCGCAATTGTTTTTAAATTTCTTATTCAATAACCCGTCACGCTGGTGGCAGTATTGCACCATTAACATTGGATGCCAACCGCAGTTAAAGCCTATCGAAGAAGAAGAAGAACGTTTTCTTATCGCTAAATATGGTAGTGAGAGGCAGTCCAGTCGTGGCTAGTGGGAGAGGATGGAACTAGGTGAAACTGGGCCAATGTTCTGCTAATTTTCTTATCGATGAAACATCTGATCTCAATACATTTTTCTCTTCCCAAAACTGGAATCTTTTATGAACACAGTGCACTAAGATTTATAGACTTGACGCTTTGCCAAATTTGTACAAAATTGTGATGTTTAGGAGGATTCCAAGGTCGAATTGAGTTTCCCTAACGGAAATATCAAAAACATGCTACAGCACGCTAATAGGATCTCGCTAGCTCGTGCTTGTCTTTGCCTACATCCTTGCTTGTTCTGCCCTCTATGTTTAATTTGCTCCCACTGTAAACAACGCAGATTAAATACACTACATCACCAAAAGTATGTGGACACCTGCTCATCAAAAATCTCATTCTAAAATCATGGCCATTATTAATATGGAGTTGGTCCCCCCTTTGCTGCTAAAACTGCCTCCAATCTTCTGGGAAGGCTTTCCACTAGATGTTGGAACATTCACTGTCCAATTCATCTCAAAGGTGTTCTGTAGGGTTGAGGTCAGTGCTCTCTGCAGGCCAGTCAACATCTTCAACACCGATCTCGAGAAACCATTTCTGTATGGACCTCGCATTGTGCACGGGGGCATTGTCATGCTGAAATAGGAAAGGCCCTTCCCCAAACTGTTGCCACAAAGTTGGAAGCACAGAATTGTCTACAATGACATTGTATTCCGTAGCGTTTTCCGTTCAAGGTGCCTAGCCTGAATCATGAAAACAGCCCCCAGACCATTATTCCTCATCCACCAAACTTTACAGTTGGCACTATGGATTGGGGCAGGTAGCGTTTTCCTGGCATCCGCCAAGCAGAGGTTTGTCCACTGTTCCAGAGTCCAAAGGCAGCGAGCTTTACCCCTCTCCAGCTGATGCTTGGAATTGCGCATGGTGATCTTTGACTTGTATGCAGCTGCTCAGCCATGGAAACCCATTTCATGAAGCTCAGAAAGAACAGTGCTGACGTTGCCTCAAGAGGCAGTTTGGAACTCAGTAGTGTTGCAACCAAGGACAGACGATTTTTACGCGCTGTGCGCTTCAGCACTCGGCAATCCTGTTGTGCAAGCTTGTGTGGCCTTCCACTTCCCCGCTCAGCCGTTGTTGCTCCTAGACATTAACAACTTCCTAGAGCTGGCTGTCCGGCCAAACTGTGCAATTGGGGGAAAATAGCCTTGGTCAGGGAGGTAACCAAGAACCCGATGGTCACTCTGACAGAGCTCCAGAGTTCCTCTGTGGAGTTGGGAGAACCTTCCAGAAAGACAACCATCTCTGCAGCACTCCACCAATCAGGCATTTATGGTAGAGTGGCCAGACGGAAGCCCCTCCTAAGTAAAAGGCACATGGCAGCCCGCTTGGACTTTGCCAAAAGGCATCTAAAGGACTCTCGGACCAAAAGAAACAAAATTCTCTGGTCTAATAAAACCAGGATTGAACTATTTTGCCTGAATACCAAGCATCACGTCTGGAGAAAACCTGCCACCATCCCTACGGTGAAGCATGGTGGTGTTAGGGACTAAGGATGCATTACCATAATTATTGCTAGCTATGTACGGACGTCCTGATGCAGAATACAGAAAGTTTGCAGACAGCTTCTAACACAAACTACTGGATGTACACTGAAGCTGACAACTTAAAACATAGGAAAAGGATTGAGAGGAAGTCTATTATTTAGACTATTATTCACTTATTATTTAAAGTGGTTGATTAATTCAATCCAAGCAAGCGTTCAGACATATACAACATTTTATTAATCACTGTGGAATATTTTCTTACAGGAGAAACTTGTTAAACTGATGTTGACCTACTCTAACATCCATGTATGTGTTTAATTGTAGTTCAAAGAGCAGAAACAGGGGATTAGGCAATTGTAAATACTTAATTGGCAAGAGGGGAGGATCTTGACTCCGAGCTTGCACCTGTCACAAGAGGAGACTAGCCTCTTTGTGTATCGTTAGCATGGCTCATACTGATGTGACAAATGATTACCTGTTTTTGATGTGTCATAACATATAATTTCTCCTGTGTCACTGGACTATAATGGAGGTTAGATCAAGCAAACCAGAATATTTGCCAAATGTGTGTCATTTTCTCATGTAGCCTGGGGACTGTCATGCTAGCTCATGGTTTCTTTCCATTGCTCAAATCGAGTCAAATTTTATTTGTCACATGTACATGTATAGACCTTACTGTGAAATACTTACTTACAAACCCTTAACCAACAATGCAGTTTTAAGAAAAATTGTTAAGAAAATATTTGCTAAATAAACTAAAGCAAAATAAAATAAAAAATACAACAACATAACAATAACGAGGCTATATACAGGGGGTACCGATACTGAGTATTTGTGCGGGGGTACAGGTTAGTCGAGAAATTTGTACATACAGGTAGGGGTAAAGGGACTATGCATAGATAATAAACAGCGAGTAGCATGTAAAAACAAAGGGTGGGGGGGTCAATGGAAATAGTCCGGGTGGCCATGTGATTAATTGTTCAGCAATCTTATGGCTTGGGGGTAGAAGCTGTTAAGAAGCCTTTTGGACCTAGATGTCCAATGTCTTTGTTACCGCTTGCCATGGGGTAGCAGAGAGAACAGTCTATGGCTTGGGTGACTGGAGTCTTTGACAATTTTTGGGGCCTTTCTCTGACACCGCCTAGTATATATGTAGGTCTTGGATGGCAGGAAGCTTGGGCCCAGTGATGTACTGGGCTTTACGCACTCCCCTCTGTAGCTCCTTACAGTCAGATACCAAGCAGTTGCCATACCAGGCGGTGATGCAACCGGTCTGGATGCTCTCGATGGTGCAGCTGTAGAACTTTTTGAGGATCTGGGGACCCATGCCAAATCTTTTCAGTCTCCTGAGTGGGAAAAGGCATTGTCGTGCCCTCTTCATGACTTTCTTTGTGTGTTTGGACCATAATACTCATTGGCCTTTGTATTTCATTACAAGAGGATCATTGCTTGATATGGCAGAGCGGTTTTTCGAAATGTTCTCATCTATATTTTACCGTGAAAATAACAAAATATCTAGCAGTCTAGGCAGACCAGATCAAAGTCACACACCATATAATTTCCCTAAATAATTAGTTTAGTTATACCTTGTGGTATACTAAATCAGTGTGGCATGTAGAAGATTGAGTTCCTTCATTGTTATCTCTGTTATTATATCCATTCCATTTCATGTCCCATTGGGTGTCCTACTAATCGGGGCGGCAGGGTAGCCTAGTGGTTAGAGCGTTGGACTAGTAACCAAAAGGTTGCAAGTTTGAATCCCCAAGCTGACAAGGTACAAATCTGTCATTCTGCCCCTGAACAGGCAGTTAACCCACTGTACCTAGGCGTCATTGAAAATAAGAAATTGTTCTTAACTGACTTGCCTAGAAAAATGAAGGTAAAATAAAATTTAAATAATCCCTCTAAACAACCAGAAACGGGTACCCAAAATAACCCCGAAGTACCCCAAACAGGTACCAAAAAGAACCCAAAAGTACCCCAACCAACAAGAAGCATCAAACTGCAGACTATGTACCCTGAGGCCACCTGGTCTGCAAACCTCAAAGAGCATGCGCTTGCGTCTCAGATTATATTTTTTTGCATCTGAGTTGGTATTTGTGCAGTGCTCTAATGCCCTGGACCAGAGCTATAATCTGTCACAAGCTCTGGTCCAGGGCATAGCTGGTAGCTTGCTAGTACTGGTCCACACTAGCTCTGGTCTAGGGCATAGCTAGTAGCGCTGGTCCGCACTAGCTCTGGTCCAGGGCGTAGCTAGTAAATTACTAGCTCTGGTCCACATTAACTCTGGTCCACATTAACTCTAGTCGAGCTCTGGTTCGCACTAACTTGCTCTGGTCCAGTGTACAGCTAGTAGCTAGTAGCTCTGATCCGCATTAACTCTGGTTTAGCTCTGGTTCACACTAGCTAGTAGCAGACCAGCACTACTAGCTATGCCCTGGACCAGAGCGAGTGGGGACCATAGCAAGCTACTAGCTATGCCTTGGACCAGAGCTAGTGACATATTATAGCTGTGGTCCAGGGCATTAGAGAACACATACCAACTGAGACGCAAAAATACGCCAGAAAATGCACTTTGAGGTTTTGTTCATAATAGGTGGCCTCAGCGTGCATAATCTGCAGCTGGATGCTTCTCATTATTTGGGACAGGGTACCTTTGGGTTCTTTTGGGTACCTGTTTGGGTTTTTTGGGGGTTCTTTTGGTTACCTGTTTTTGTGGTTATTTGAGGTTGTTTGTGGTTGTTTGTGGTACCTGTTTGTGGTTGTTTGGCTTTGTTTGGGTTGTTTAACTTATCTGTTTGTGGTTGCTTGTGGATGTTTTGGGTTGTTTGGTGTATCTGTTTGTGGTTGTTGCGGGTTGTTTGGGACACCTGTTCTGTAGTTGTTTGCGGTTGTTTGGGGTGGTTAGTAGGACCCTCTGTGGGTTGTATATTTGTTTAAGTGAATTGTTTGGTAATGTCATTTGAAGCAATGGATCAAATACGCATCTTTTCTCCATACTGTTTCCAAAATAAGTACACCATAGTAAAAGGCAAAACAAATCTCAATAACTTGGAATTTATTTGAATATGCAAAGTGTAAAGACTTGTTTGGCCTTCATTCAATACATTCATGTTTTCAGATTATTTAGGTTACAATTTAATCAAGAAACATGTCAAATAATTGAGATGCATGAATAGATATTTGAATAGATATTTAAATAGACATGTGACAAAAATATTTATTAGAAAACAAATCTTTAAAATCTCAAAGTTACAACAACTATATTATATATTATTAAAAAAATATTTGGCTGCATTCATTGTTGTTCATGGCTGCTACTTTAAACGGCTCATGGGTGTCGATGTTCTAACAGGGCAGGAAGTAGTTGTTTCCTAGCACGCGTAACTGTCTCTTGGTCCTCATGCTGTACTCAAACATATAGGAGCCACTATAGAGGTAGGTAAAGCCTGTAAAACCATATAGGGTAGAGAAGTTAGAGACATCCTACTGGGCACATACTGGTTGAATCAACATTTTTTCCACGTCATTGTTTATTTCCATATGCTTGGCTTGCAATGTGTTTAGATGCTGTATCACACTCACCTCGGACTTGGAAGGCTGCAGTCACTTTGCTTGTCATGCCTGGGAACCCTTCATCCACACGCTTGGGGAAACCTTTGTCCATCCTTTTCATTGCCTCGTCGTAGCTACGGTAACAGAAATATTGGTGAGATTGGCAATACACAGTACATAGAAAAATGAATAAAAATGTAATAACTTGTAATGATTAAACAGACTCCACTAACCTGTAGTAGTTGTCATCAACGAAGAACAAGGTCTTGCGAGAATCTACATCGTACAGGGCGGCGTCAACTTTATTCACGGTACTGGGCAGGCCCAAGCTCTTCAGGTTTCTGGGATAACCGGGGACGATGTCATAGCCGTAGAGAGCCCAGACCTGACTATCTGCAGGGACAGAGAATGTATTGCTGAGACATATTCACACATTATTCATTACAGCCATAGTGCCAGCTTATAGAGACTTGCAGCTGTAATTGCTGCAAAAGGTGGCTCTACAAAGTATTGACGTTGGGGGAGGGGGGGTGACTAGTAATGCACGTTTTCAAGTTTTCCGTTTTTTTTGTCTTATTTCTTGTCTGTTTCACAATGAAAAATATTTTGCATCTTCAAATTGGTAGGCAGGTTGTGTAAATCAAATGACACAACCCCCCCCCCCCCAAAAAAAATCAATTTTAATTCCAGGTTGTAAGGCAACAAAATAGGAAAAATTCCCAGGGGGTGAATACTTTCGCAAGCCACTGTAGTGTATGAGGCTAGCTCTGATATGTCTCTAGACAAGTTATGGAGACTACAGCCATAACAGGGCTAACTTGAGGCATTTGGTGACTCTGCCATACCTTTGAAGAGGAAAACTCTGTCAGATAGCTCGCTCTCGTAAGCAGCATTGATGTTGTCGGGGAGTTCGGGCCAGTAGTTCTTGATGAGGCTCTGTTGTGGTTTGCTGCTCTGAGCGTAGCTACGCCAGAAGAACCTGAGGATGGAGGGAAGACATCAGGACGTTAAAGCTCTTGATTACAGATGAACAAGCAACCTGTTTTCCTGGGAAACCGTGTCATTCATTTACTTTTTTTGAGCTGTAGGTTACCATAAGTCACTGAACATTTGATCTAGGCTACATGATTTGCTGTACCTGCCCTTGAAGAACATCTTCTCCCCACGTAGAGTGGTGACAGCATCCAAAACTAGGGTGGGGTCACAGACATTAGGGGTGGAAGGGGGTGTAGGATCTGGCTTGTCTGGTTTGGGGTTCACATCTGTGTTAGGACCTGGAGGACACACAGATACTCATTAATTCAAGTTCCAGTATAAAATGACTTGGAGATCAATTATATAAATGATATGGCCTGAGCCTTTTTGTTGATCAGTCAAAAGCAAACAAAGTGGAATTTAGCAATATAAAGCTGAAGCAAACTGGGCAGAAGGAGAAAAGATAATTGAATACTGACCATAGATGTGCTGGATACCGTTGACGTCATCGCGGGGCAGAGAGAAGGTGCTGGGGTCTGTGTAGCTGTACACTGGGTACATCAGTGCTCCAGGGTCGGTGGAGTGGCTGAGACCGAGGGAATGGCCAAACTCATGGGCAGCCACCAAGAACAGGTTGTACCCTTTATGATGACAATACATAATTACAGATATTCTACTCTTTTGTGGCAATTATCATGACATGTCATTCAGGACTGTCGTACAATTGAAACAGCGAAAATGAAGTCATGTTCCACATATCGTTGTGATAGAGGGTCTCACCTCTGGTTGAGCTGAAGCTGAAGGACTCGTCATCATCAAAATGAGCATCTCCTCCAATGTCAGCGCCGGGGGAGAAGGCATGGGCCAGGGTGCCATCAGGGCCATCGAAGGGGTAAGAATCACCATGATCTACGCAGACAGGAGAAATCATCATTTGAGCCATCAGAGATAAGGACAAATGCATACTGTATAAACATTTATATTCAAATTATTTATATAGAATGTTAGTTTCTTTAAAACCGATACACTTCGTAACACGTCAGAAGGTGAAATAAGGCAGAGTGGCTCTAATAACACCCCTTCAACTCCTCAAACTGTAAATACGGTTTACAGTGAGGGGCAAGCAGTGACATGATATTGATGCTACTGTGGATGTATATGTTTAAGATTACGAGTGGTGATGATGGTTATGTAAGTGGTATTTGGGTGTCTCTCCATTCTGTCAGCACATCAAACCATGTAAAAGAGATTAAAGTGCAGTAGAATGCCACCGAGACCATTGTGGATGTCTGTGTTTGTGAGTGATGGTGATGTTGGTTATGTAAGTGGCATGTAGTGGAGGGTGCCCCTGAATAGGTCTGTACCTGCACTACACTCTGACAGGAGGAATGTAAACAGTGGATCCTCTACAGGTATCTCCCTGCATCCCTCCATTTCTAACTCTGCTATACAAAAACATCCTCAGAGCCTTTGAAGTGACCGCTTGTCTTTCAAAACAAAGCACTGTACAGTACATACAGTACTTTATGTTCCCTTTTTAAATGGATACATTCTTTGTGAACATTTACAGTATGACATTTTGGTACATCAGCTTATTAGCTAATTATAGTACACTGTAAAGGGGTTGCTGTGAATATGACAGTAACTTACAAGCAGCAAGTGGTTAGTAAGTTACTGTATTTCATATTGCAATATACCACCTGTAATCTAAATACAGTATCAAATCATGTACTGTGTAATTACACACAGTACAATACTGCAATGGATGAATGAATGATATTCAATTAGGGGAGGTAATGTTTGTATTTTGCTGTAATTACATGGGGTTGGTGCCAGCAGGTTGGCTGCTAGGTAATTTGAGGTTGACAATTAAAGGTTTAAGACTTGCTGCCACTCCAATCTGTCCCCTATACATTGTAAATTGATGGGGCAATATTACCACATACCAGTTAAATTGGTACAGCATTCTCACTAATGGGTGCAACAAATATAGCCTCTTACAAGGCACCCCTCAAAATATGTTAATGAGCCAGACAGCAATGCCATTTACTCACGAGTGGACAAAAGGCTTTCGGCACTCCAAAAATACGGTCTGGTACTGTATTCTGTGCAATGGAATTACAGTGCCACTCGAAATATAGCATTTCCTTCCCCACTGACAAAATCTTCCCACAATGCATCATAATGTGCAATAAACGTTTCGCAGTATTTTTCTGTTTCAATGTGTTGGGTAGGATAAAAGTTGCTTACTTCTGGTGCCGAATGTGATCCTGATGTCAGCGATGCCACTGTAGATGCGGGTAAACCTCAGGGGGGAGACCTTGGCCCACACCTGCAGTGCTCTCTCTATGGAGTTGTCCACCTCAGCCACAGTCATGTCAGGGGTGTAGTTCTCAATCCTGAAGAACACAATACACCAACAGTCAACATTAGAAAAACATTCCTCAAAGGGCTATCATCACTGTCTCTGTACATAACTTGATGTTTGCAAATACAACAACATTATTATCCACACTAAGTGGATACTTACCTTTATGTTTTTCTCAAAGTTTAAAGACCACCTGATTAATAAACGCACATAACTAAATGTTAACATGACAAGCCTTATTTTTTCTTAGCATAAATTCACCATGGTCAAATGAGTCTTTCTCACTCCTCTCACCTGTAGGTAACCTGGTTGGTCTGCCACTTGCGATTGTCGAAGGTGGTGAAGCGGCTGAGTTGGACATCAGGTACCCCACAGCGTGGCTTCTTCATCATCGTCACAGTCTCAGCGTCCAAGGTTCCTGTCACCTGGAGGCCAAAGAAACTTTGCATCTCGCTGACCTTCCTGCTCCGCTGGCTGGGCCCCCGTTTGAACGCAGGACCCGTCTCCTCTGTCAGGTTAAAAAACCTCTTCAGGTACGTCTACAGAAGACACAGCAAGCATGATGTTAACATGATAGTACATTATGGTGACCTTTACTACAGTTATGAATATAATATCCTATGGTAGGTGTACAAGGCTCACACAACAAGTGTTAAGATAAACAATGACTTTACTGTGTTATGAGTATAGCATCTAACTAAGCAAGTATTTCAATAGTTCTTGCACATCAATAGTTCAACACAACTAAGTCCAATGTATTTTTATTATCAACATTCTCTTTTACAATAACAAACTGACCAAGCCATATCATGTACATATCTATTCCATCACAATCATTTCAGTTGTAAAACCCATATAGGCCCTTCTAGCAAAAGATGTGACAAGAAGCATACCTCTGCAAGGGCTTCATCTTCTTTACTAGGTGGCGAGATTGGCAAAGAGTGAACCACTATTGCCAGGTTGATTAGTAGTAAGCACAGATTGAAAGTCTTCATGATGCTTCTTTCTCAAGAGTGTCTTCTTTGTGTGGTTTGTGGCCAGGAGTAGTCTTATATACGCTCAAAGCCCGGAGAGTTGAGCAATGTCAGTGAGTCATCACTGGTAAAACCCTCATCAAACAAGAGGAAGGAAATCAAGGTGATGACAGACACCAAATACATTATTACAGACAAAAACACTGCCTTAATCGTAATTACTTTTCACAATGTACTGTAATGTACTATAAATTGGAAGACAAAAATACCCACAAAACTGTATTCAGACACAGAAATAAAGCTCAACAAGCTTAAAATAAATGTGTTATCAATAGTCATATCCTCTAAATAATTGGTATATTGATTTATATTTGTCTTACTTGCTGACATCAATCTATTGTGTATTTCACATTCTAAATTACTAAGTTATTGCGAAAAACACTTTGTGTACTTAGTATCGTAGAATGTACCACTCTCTCAGAAAAACTTGTTATTGCATGTATAGGAGGGAATGATTATTTCCATCATATTAAGTCAAGTGTAAAAGAGTGATATGAAATTTATTTATCAAAACAAAAGTCAATGTAATATTTGGTTATTAAAAAGAAAGAGAGAGGAAACCGATGCAGCCCATGGAGTTGGCTAGTTGGCTGCTGTCCCATTTCACAGACACCGGCCCCAAACTACTGTAGTGCAACGACCCATGATGCCCATCAATCAAGAAATGTCCACCTGTAGCACTATAGTCCATCAGAAGTGGAAAAATACCATACTTTGGGAGTAGCACAGGGTCAGCTGCAGTGCAGCGCCTCTGGCACTATGGTTGGGTTAAAGAGGTTAAGGAGGAGATCTAATACCAGGTGCATTCTGGTTGTCAGTTCATTTTTAATGCCCGGCCTGGGATTCAAACCTTCCGGCGACTGGTCCTCTTCTCCAGCCTCTGGGCCTCTAGTGTAATATGTGTGTAATAGATACATTATTTTAATTTACATAGACACATCGATAATGAACTGAACAACTGATTATGACCATGGAATTTATAAAGTGAAGGTAATGGTTTTAAATGAGCAGTGCTGAGGACAGTCAGACAGACAGAGTCACGCTAAGTTGGCATCGCCAGGGCAACCCCACAGATTCATAGTAGCCTACTCTCAATTAGTAGCATGCCAACCTTTACTCATCAGCCTTGTCACTATGGGTTATGCTGCCAACTACCTACAGCAAAGAAACATGCAGTGAATCATTTAAATAAGGATTCAAATAGTCTAGAGCAGTTCAACTGACTTACAGGAGCATAACTATGAAATAATGCAGTTACATTGACACTTAGGCTGTCAACACCCCAGGTAATTTTAACACTGTTGGATTTCATTCATTGTTACCTGGTACACAATCCAGCTGTGAAGATATACTCCTTATGTTTCAGTCAGCCTCTGCAATCTTCCAACATGGGGCAACAAGAGGAACTATCCTTCCCACATACTGTACTGTATGACTCAATGGTCTCAGGTAATTGCGATAGTCAATAGCATTAGTCAACCTTCAACTGTAATCCATAGTGGTGAAACTGACACATCCGTTTGCAATATTACAATAACATTGTTGTTACAATATGTTACTTCAAACAATGCTTTTTTTCACACAGACATCATTGCATGTGTGATAGAACAGCAGTATGTACTAAGACTTTTTTTAACCATGACACTGGCTGCTCATTTCCAAAAAAACAAAACAAAAACAAATGCTCCTGGTGAGACAAGTGCCACTGTTTATAGAACAGATATACATTTATGTATTTTTTAAATCAATATCGATGGGGGGGGTTCTAGTGCTATGAATGACACAGACACAAGCAAGCAATCCCGTAGCTTTGTGTGAACTTCATGAGAGCAAAACACTTCCGGAGGCTACTTCCATTAGATGAAGGCTTCCCGCAAGATTGGAATTATTGTTTCATATATTGACAGACCATTTCACACTCAATATATAATAATTGTATAGTTTATAAATGTTTTATATCAGAGGAAATGCACAGTAATCATTAGGCAGTAAGTGTAACAATGCTAGACAGTAGTTCCTGGGCTTTTAGACTTTTTATTAGACTTTTTGTAATCTGGTTTAACCCTGATTAGACTTTTTATAGCATTACACTTGATTTATTATATAATTTCATCATTATCAGGTTGTGTCACATCAAATAACCATGCAACACCTTTCTTCACTTCCCTGAGCGGACAGCATACTGTCAATTCAACCAAGCATTTCAATAGCTATCCTGCTTACAGAATGTTTCATCGCTAAAAGTTGTGGGATTCTGTAATAAGGCATTGCAGAGTCTATGTAATGATGTAAACCAACTTGTTGTGGTTGTTTCCAGATCAAAATGTCACATCTCTTTCATGCATCTGACTCGGTTCCTCTATTGAGTCTTCCCTAATTTGGACAACCGTCTCTGGGGTTAAGGGAGAGCGTGAGATTTTGAGCAGAAGATGACTTTGCTATCTCCCCTCTTCAGTGTGTTGTTGTTAAATTGTCCTGTACACTCCTACAACCCATTGGCAGGCCCTGTGGCAGTGACATGTTTGGGGTCATATTTCTACTTAACATTCCCCTTGAAGAAGTAGATGGATCATTCAGAATCAGAACTCTCACCTGTAGCTCAGGGTTGCTGTTCTCACCTGTAGCGCTTCTCACTCGTAGCTCTGAAACTCCCCATTCTGGTTAAAAATATATATATATAAATTGCTGATGTGCATTCACTTTTGAGGACACAAGCTCAAGTACATATTAAAAATGTTATGAAAATATGAAATATCATATATACTTTTTTTCCTATTCAACAAAAGTGGTGGAATAGGGCTTGAAAAGACTGTCATGCTTTCTAAATATAGTAGCAATCAAATGTTACATTATTTACTATACAATATTGGTAGCATTTCATATAATTGACAACATACACTGAGTGGCGCAGAGACACCAATCAAATGTTTGTAGACTTGTTACTTCAGCTTTAAGCACTTTAAGCACAGATGTAAAAAATGTCATGAAGCCAAACATAATGAAGCATAACACACCATGTTATATGTTTGAATAAAAGTTAAGTAGAGCAAGATGGAAAATAACTAAATATAAATTGCTGCCATATGCTCTCCAGATCACACTGGCTGGCACAGTTCTTATATCTGCAGCATCAAATCAAATCAAATGCTATTTATCACATACGCCAAATACAACCGTGAAATACTTACAAGCGCTGAACCAACAATGCAGTTCAAGAAATAGAGTTAAGAAAATATTTACTAAATAAACTAAAGTAAAAAATGTAATAAAAAGTAACACAATAAATTAACAATAATGAAGCTATATACAGGGGGTACCGGTACCGAGCCAATGTGCGGGGGTCCAGGTTAGTCGAGGTAATTTGTACATGTAGGTAGGGGTAAAGTGACTATGCATAGATAATAAACAACGTGTAGCAGGAGCCTTTTGGACCTAGACTTGGCGCTCCAGTACCTCTTGCCGTGCGGAAGCAGAGAGAACAGTCTATGACTTGGGTGACTGGAGTCTTTGACAATTTTTTGGGCCTTCCTCTGACACTGCCTAGTATATAGGTCCTGGATGGCAGGAAGCTTGGCCCGAGTGATATACTGTGCTGCACACACTACCCTCTGTAGCGCCTTACGGTCGGATGTCAAGCAGTTTCCATTCCTGGCGCTGATGCAACCGATCAGGATGCTCTCAATGGTGCAGCTGGGGACCCATGCCAAATCTTTTCAGTCTCCTGGCGGGGAAAAGGTGTTGTCATGCACTCTTCACTCCTGTCTTGGTGTGTTTGGACCATGATCGTTTGTTTAGGGATGTGGACACAAAGGAGCTTGAAACTCTCGACCCGCTCCAGTACAGCCCAGTCAATCACAAGATCACCTCTGAAATAATAGGGTCAACCTATTAAAGAATAGCGCTTGTTCAAACAGTAGAACCAGCAACACACCTGAGCAAGGCTGCACTCACTGTCTTTGTAGGAGCCTCTAAAAGTCTGCCAATAAAACCATCTCAAACTTGACCTCTGATTAGTAGCAGCACTCTAAAATGCAATAGTAAGTCGAAGAGGCTTGTCTTACCAGGGGTAACAGCCTATGCCTCCTCTCATAAATACCTCCGCAAACTCCAGGTCAGCATCTGATGGTCCTCTCAGGGGTCGCCCTGGTTCTTTGTCTGGGGATCGACCTGGGGGTCAGAGGGGAAAAGTTAATATCAGGCAGGGCTGCATCAGAGCCTGGACGGTCAACCAGGTTGTCCCCCTGCCTTATGATGTCCCACCGACTCAAACTCTGCCGAGGCGAGGCCTATTGCTCTCTTTCTTAGTTATCATCTTTTCCAGTGCTGTGTCTACAGTGTATGGAGTAGGGGACCACCTAGATCATACTGTGAATTATGTTTGTGTGAGGACAGACGCTGGGTGATGAGAAGCAAGTACAGGGAGTGAATATTTAATAAATAACAGACATGAAGCAAAACACGGACAGCGTCTGGACAAGGGAAACGTAACGACATTAATGCTGACACGGGGATCAAACTGAGGAACAGACAGATATAGAGGAGGCAATCAATAAAGTGATGGAGTCCAGGTCAGTTCAATGAAGCGCAGATGCGAGTAACGATAGTGACAGATGTGCGTAATGATGGACAGCCTGACGCCCTCGAGCGTCAGAGAGGGGGAGCGGGAGCAGGCATGACAGTTTGAGAGCTCCTGTCCTAACAGGACTAGTACAATATCTCTAGACATGTTCCAGGTGTCGTGAAGGTACCACAAAATAATTGGTTTACCTACCCACATGTTAACAAGTGGTTATCTGTGGATGAGCATACAGAGAGGTATGCAACATTGTGAAAGTATGCTATCAGGATAATAATGGGGTAAAAACTGAGATTTGGGAGTGAGATTAGGCTTTAGCCCGCAGATACAGAACAGTATACATTCCCATATCAGAGTCTAGTACAATAGCAGCCAATTGGCTGCTGCTGTATTTACCAGAATCTATTGGTTGATGTATGACTAGACTTGTGGAACACAATAAATGTTCATGTAAATAAGGCCATGATGGGTAGAGATGGTTATGGTAGTATATAATATGTAATTTTCTCCTAAACTATTTATTAACAAGGGTATTTCTGAAGGCTTCATAATCTTCATGTAAAGTTTTATACAGTTTTAATATTAGCTCTAGATCTGCTCTATAGTTTCCAGTTAATGGGACAGAGCATGACAATGTTTGCAATGACTAAGCAAACACTTTTACAAACGTACGCACATGTCAAAATCACATAATCACTTTGGACATGTCTCTACACATCCCTCCATATGTGTCTGCTTTTTCAGGTGTTGATACAATCTGACCTTGTACCCTGAGGATGACTCAGAAATTTCCCAATTATGATGAGGGACGGTATGGAATGATAGAATCAGTGTTCCTACGTCCTAGGGATGAAGTCATATCCTGCATTCTGTAGCAGGAAATGTTGGCTAATGGACCATGGTAGTAGTTTGAAATAGCTATATGGTGGAAAAATCACATGAAAAACCTTGACAGTCTGATCAGCCTTTCTAGACAGTATTACATGCTATAGGTATACTGTGCAGAAAAACAGAAAAACAAACTAGAGGGATTGTTTTATTGTCTATGTTTCAGGCAATGTCAAGACATTTCTGAGACTTGTAAGGCAGCTAAGTCATTGGCAAAAAAATATCTAATTTCAATCCCAGTTTTGTATCTTTGTTTTTCAGGTGAACAAAGATAGCCCTAAGAGGCAGTAAGTCTGTACCATGTAGTGCTGCTCTTTATAGAACGAGTAGTTATGACATTGCACACATTATAGGAGCTGCTGCTACTGTGTATTTAAAATAACCTCTACATCTCACCTTCTCTCACTGATCTGAAAGAGCTGGATTAGATGGCCTCTTAGATGACACACTCTAAAAGGTACTTCCAAGAACACCATAGAAGGTGATATTCATCGAGGAACCTCAGTTCTTGGGGGTTCTTGCAGGAACCTAACTGCCCAATTGAAAAATGTGGATTTAAATTTGAGAAAACAGCAGGTGCAGGCCCTTAACTGAACATTTTTAAGATCTCCTCAATTAAAGGTAAGGTTTCTCCCTTATCTGATCTACATTGACATTGTTTTATGATGATACCATCTCTATTTTCATATTTGTGCAAATAGCTGTGGCTTTTCAAATTATTTCTAAAACAGAAAATGGACACAATTCAATGGGATGTTAATCAACAAAGAGTTAAGAATATGTTGAAGGCTATAGCTGCATTGGGCGCAGGTGACTGAACTACCCAACTTATTTGTGTGTGTCTGTGTCTGCAGGTATATTGATCAGGCACACAAAGGTATGTACAATTGGTATTGGTTTGTCACATAATGTTATGCAGATCACATGTAGGCTATCATTTATTAATGGTTTCTCTAAAACCTTATAGGACTCAGTCACAGCAGCCATCTTCCTTCTCCCTGACCTCTTCAATGAAGATCCCAGAGGTCTCTACATTATGGACAAGGTATGTGTATGAAAACCGTTGTCAAAAGCGAACCACTTTTTTCCTTCACATTTACCACAAAACCGATGGTATGAATACTGCCGTGTGCATGTTTTGTTAATCATTTGTATAATTATTAATGATTATTTTTGTATTCACAGACTTCACCCTTCACCCTACATGAATATAACTGGAAACCTGTTCGTTCACCAGGCACTGCAAAATCATTCTGGCTATGGATATAAAGGATATCAACACATTAACACACCAGAGGATAAACTGATTGAACTTGGAGCTCTGCTCGGAGTTTACATCATATTTAGATTTTTGAATTCTGCTTTGCCACTAAACAAAAATATTGTGTTATTGTTGTTATGCTGATTAATAGTAATAATAATTGGGGGGAGGGGTAAAAAATGATTATTCGAAGAACTTAGAGGTTCCCACACAGTTTCAATTTGAAGAACGCCTAAAAGATCTTTATTTTTAGAGTGTAAGGTTGCTGTCAGATACCAATGTTACAGGCTTACAATCATCAGACTCTTACCAGTATAGTGAGGACGACTATACTGTCACAGACAGTACCCAACCTGACATAACACACACATCACAGGCTGGGAGCCTGCTGCCAAACAGCGCCCCTGGAGCACTTAGGGGTAAAGTGCCTTGCTTAAGGGAACAACAGCCCTTAACTGCTTTGTCCGTCCAGGCTCGGGTATGGCACCCAGGTCTCACAGCGCAACCACCTCTGCAGATCCTTTCAATCAAATTTCAATCAAATGTATTTATATAGCCCTTCTTACATCAGCTGATCTCACAAAGTGCTGTATAAAAACCCAGCCTAAAACCCCAAACAGCAAGCAACACAGGTGTAGAAGCATGGTGGCTAGGAACAACTCCCTAAAAAGCCAGAACCTAGGAAGAAACCTAGAGAGGAACCAGGCTATGAGGGCTGGCCAGTCCTATGGAGATTATAACAGAACATGGCCAAGATGTTCAAATGTTCATAGAGGACCAGCAGGGTCAAATAATAATAATTACAGTGGTTGTCGAGGGTGCAACAGGTCAGCACCTCAGGAGTAAATGCCAGTTGGCTTGCAACATGGCTGCCTCACACAAGAGGCCATAACATTAGCAGATCCACACGATTCAGTCACAAACAAACGCTTCCCCCTACTTAGACTGAAAGATATTACAACAGCCCTATTACAACAGCCCTATTACAACAGCCCTATGCCCTACAACAGCCCTATGCCCTACTTTGTGAGACTGCTTAATGCTGCTTAGCTGTAATATTGTATCTCAATTACCAGTAAATTCACACAAAATAAAATATTTTATTTACTTACTTACGTAGGCCTACTGTATTCTGCAATTGTGTACAATTCAAAATAAACCTATCAACCTTACCATTATTAATATATTTATCAAAGCAATTAACTATTTGAACAATCAAGGTATTCCAGACATGACTCAGTCCCTACTTTGCAAGCTCTCAATAAGCGACTGGTTCACAACTGTCTTACTCACGCTTTCCTAGAAAATCAGCTCAGACGGATGCCAGCCAAGCAAAGAGCCTGTGGCCACTAAAACAAACTGATAGCTAGTTGTCTGTCTTGTTGTAAAGCTGAATCAATGTGAAACAGGAAGTGCTGGGTCTTATTCTTTGCTAATGGCCTTCATTATGCATTCATTACACCCAATAAAATGCTGGCTGAGCTCTTGGCATGCAATAAGCTTGCGATAGTAACCCCTAAAGACACAACAAGTGGATCTGTGGCTGTTCTGCAGACTGTGACATAGCCTACAGTAGCACTGTGTACCTACACAATGCCTATGATGCTAGAAAGAGGGAAGGCCTGGTTTAATGGGGAGGCATCGCCTGATGGAACATTGCTTCCCACCAAACATGCCTCCCCTATAGATATGAGCCTGCGTTGCACAAGTGTAATTTCAAGCACAAGACACTGCACATTTTGTGCAACATATAACGAATAAATACTTGTAACGAAACAGATGACTTCATAAGAAACAAACAACACTGAACGAAGCAGCTGGCATGTTTAGGCTGCTATGGGATGTCTGTTGCAGTTGGTAAATGTTACTTCAACTCTGTTCTTCTCTCCCAGTGATGGAATACATTTTACAGCAAATGGCCCTATAACTGCTCCAGGTATCTGTATCATTAAGATAATTCTATGTTGCAAGTGAGGACAGGAATGAATGTGAACCTTAGAACAAGCAGCAGAGACAGTAATATAACAATATGTAAATGAATGTACAGTATGTCCCAGGTTTATATGTGAGTGAACCTATTCTAGCTCCACAATGTTGTTTTTAGCTGATCCTTAGATGAAATATTAACTGAAACACCATGCGCACAGGTAGAGCTCTGCCCAGTGATACTACCGTCTCAGAGCAGGGAGTGTTATCAGGAACAGGAAAAATGTCTCAGGGACTTTTTCAGATTAGTCACCACTAATGAAACCTTACAGAGGTGTTTTCCCTATTTTTTACACACAGTTATATACCTTCTACAGATGTGCATTGGTACTTGTTCAACTAAAAACAGGGACAAAACTGAGATACACAAAACATGGGAAAATCTCATTGAAATCAATACTGGTTGTCTTTTGTGGTTTTGCCTTGTGTTTATTTGCTTTTCATTCGCAGTTTTCAGTATCTAATTTGTTATATAATTCTAATCTTGTATTCTCGCAGCCCAAAAAGAATGTTCTCAGTCGTTGAACCCAGAAACCTTTTTGATTGCAAAAGGCCCATAGAAACCACAAACTACTGAGTGTTAATCTGATAAAATCAATATCTATGAAAAACAAACAAATCTACTCCAAATACTGAGACAGGTAATACACACATTTACACTACAAATACTAGAGAACCTCCAGGGAAAATTGGATAGTGCTTGTGTGTGTTTAGTGTTGAACAGCTTGTTGATTAGATGAGAAGGAGCTGGGGCAGATCAGCTGTGTTGTCATTCTTTGGTGGAACAGCTTTGTCCTGACTTGTCTCTAGTCTAGTCTGTACTGTAAACACTTCCATATAACCTTATACATCTACCAAGCATTTATAAGGTACAGATGAGAGATCTTAATTTGAGACAGTTTCCTGCACCAACAGGAAATGTGAATTATTATATGGATTATATAATTAATGGAATTTTTTTTGTAGGTGTTGCTACATTTTTTGTTAATGCAAATCAATTCTGACATTTTAAAGTGGAAATTACAAACTTTAGAAGCCTGTTTAAACCTATACACATTACAAGTTTGCATTTCCTGCAGTGCAGGAAAATATTCCACAACAAAACATTTTCTTGTCACCCAGTGCAAGTTTCAGACTTGATTAGACTAAGGGCATGGTGACTCAAAGAAAATAGTAATTGTAAAGTTTTGGATTGCATCAAGTGTTTTGGATGACTCTTGAATAACGCATACTCGTAACAAACACACACTCTTTGTTTACCTTGGGCAATAAGTGGCTTGCTCTGTGGGAATTCCTAAGCACTTTGTGGTTTCATGTTCTCATGTGAACACAAGAGACAGATCATTATACTCCTACATACACCAATAGGATTCAGTGACTCAACCTTGCCAATGTAGCACTTTGGCTACTACTCAGCCTGAAGTGTCCCCATTTGCGCCAGCAAATTACTAGCTTTTCACATGGTGCCAACTGGTAAGATGCTTCAGGAGGGCAGTCATGTGTGTTAGGAAGGCAGAAGTCCTGGGTTCAAGCCTTGATGGGAACCAAATCAGGAGGAAGTGACACTTGCTAACCAAGCAGCATGATGTATTTACACCTAGCCTATAAACTGCAAATTATTCAATACTTCTCTCAATAAAGCTCTGAAAAATAGGCTATTGATTCAAGAAAGATCAAATCTCACAAATGTATCTTTAGTACATATTGAATTATGTTAATTTCCAGTAAGCAATACTATACACATTAAAAAGTGAAATACTGTAGCTATGTTATCAAAAAATTCAACTCCAAGCTACAAGTATCAGAACGCCTAGTAAGGTAGTTCTAACCTTAAGGTTTTTTGATAACATAGCTACACTATTTAACTTTTTAATGTGTATAGTATTGCTTACCAGGTGTGTCCAATCAATTTTGTAACCACTCCCTCTTCAAATTAGAGCTAATTGGAAAAGCTGTTCAAAAGAGGACATTGTATTATTTCTTTGTACTCCCTGACGAAGGCCATGCAGCCGAAACGCGTCGGATTTTTAAACTTTGTTTCTATTGAACATGCCATACAAATAAAGGCATTTTAATTATATGAAGAATGCCTTGGTCCTCCTTTCTTTTTGATGACCTGTATGTTTGACTAGTTAGAATTATGCCCCATAATGATAACATACAGTACCAGTCAAAAGTTTGGACACATCTACTCATTCATGTGTTTTTCTTTATTTTTACATTTTATAATAATAGTAAAGACATCAAAACTATGAAATAAATAACACATGTTGAATCATGCAGTAACCAAGAAAGCGTTAAACAAATCAAAATATATTTCATATTTTAGATTCTTCAAAGTAGCCACCCTTTGCCTTGGTGACAGCTTTGCACACTATTGGCATTCTCTCAACCAGCTTTATAAGGAATGCTTTTCCAACAGTCTTGAACGAGTTCCCACATATGCTGAGCACTTGTTGGCTTCTTTTCCTTCACTCTGCGGTCCAACTCCTCCCTAACCATCTCAATTGGGTTGAGGTCAGGTGATTGTGGAGGCCAGCTCATCTGATGCAGCACCATCACTCTCCTTCTTGGTCAAATAGCCCTTACACAGCCTGCAGGTGTGTTTTGGGTCATTGTCCTGTTGAAAAACAAATTATTTTATTTGGATCTATTTTAGTCCCCATTTGGACTAATCTTCCAAGAGTCCTTAAACATTAAAATACAATTTATAATACAAACATACTTTCACATATAACACACTATTACAAACATACATAATATACGAGCATAATGACCTAATAAATATTCAATCTAAAAAATATTGACTCTTCATCTACTATAGTCCCACAACATTTCTATATACTATATTTAAATTATTTTAAAATAATGTTTACATGTATATATTGAAAGGTTTCTAGTTTGCTCAGTTAATTTATTCCATTTCTGTATTGCTCTAAATCGAAATGTTAATTTGCCTATTTCTCTTTTCTGTCTGGATCACGCATAGATGGTGGACAATCTATTCCTAGTATTTACGGAATATCTGTCTCTTACCAACTGAATACCGTTGTGAATAGAACTTGGCCGTTTTAAATTATGTATATTATAAAATAAAATATGGATGTTTTTTTCAATTACCTTGTCGATTGATGACCAACCAAGAACACTGAGCATGACTGCAACAGAAGAACCATATCTCCACCTTAAAACAATCCTTGCTGCTTTATTCTGTGCATTCTGCAGCCTCCAAACTTCACTTGATGATGCATTTCCCAGACCACCGAACAGTAGTTCACCTGACTCTCAATTAATGCTTGTTTTATTTGCTGAATAATTTGTCCTGGTAAATATTTAGCTATCCTTCTGATTATGCATGCTGTTTTAATAATATATTAGTTATTTGAGACAACCATGATAAGCAGTTGTCTAGCTGCACTCCCAATAGTTTGGTTTCTGCCACTTCTTCAATTTGTACTCCTCCCATGCTTAATTGTATCCCATGCTGTTTTTGCCTTTTCCTAGTTGAACAGACCAACATAACTTTGATTTTCTTGGTGTTTAAAACAAGTTTGTTTTGGCAAACCCACTTCCTGATATTCTCCAAATCTCCTTGTAAAGCCTGCTGTACCTGTTGAACTGATTCTCTTGCTGCATAAATTGTAGTATCATCTGCAAATATAGTAGATTGAGTTTCAACCAAGGCATATGGAAGGTCGTTGGTATATATTAAATAAAGAAGTGGCCCAAGGCAGCTACCATGCGGTATTCCACAGTTTAACACATTAGGGGAAGAAAATGAACCATTAATATAGGTGGACTGTTTCCTGTCAGTTAGATATGACTGTACCCAATGCAATGCTACCCCCTTAAAACCATAATGCATTCATTTTGTCAAAATTATTTCAAGATCTACTAAATCAAATGCTGCACTGAAATCTAAAAATAGTACACCTACAAATTTGTCACTATCCATAGCATTGAGCCACTGGTCAGTCATGTCAACCAATGCAGTGGTAGTGGAATGGTTTTTGCGATAAGCATGCTGATTGGCTGTAATCAGATCATTCTTTTCCATGTACTCCCACATTTGTCTGCTCACAATACCCTCCAATATCTTGAGTGTAGGGAGTAGACTAATTGGTCGACTATTGGCAGGAGTAATGTTTTTTTTGCTGTCTTTCGGAATAGGACACAGTTTCGCATGCTTCCATACATTTGCAAACATTCCCTTTTCCAGTGACCAATTAAATATGTATCTCAGTGGAACTGCAATCTGGGGAGCAGCACAGTGAAGCAAACACCTCCTCCACTGACACCGTTTGTAGACTCAGAGAGCAGATCTTATTGCTCATAATATGATCATCAATCCATTGGACAATAGCTTGTTTGAAAGAATGTATGTCTACATTGTTGCTCAGTAATTACATTTTCTGTGTAAAAAAATCTGCAAAAAAATGGCAATATCAACTGGTTTTGTTATTATTCTCCCGTCAACCTCCATACTAGATGGGCCTGATGAGATAGATGTACCAAGTAAGCCCTTAACTGTGTTCCATACCTTTTTAGAATCATTTTTACAATCAATTAAAGCATTGTTGTAAAATAACATTTTTTTCTTTCGATTCATTTTAACTGCACAATTACGTAATGTTCTATAATTCTGTTCATCAATTTCTAATTTTGACTTGGCTGCTAAGACTTTTTTCATATTTCTTTGAGAAAAAGCCTCACCCAGTTCATCATCAATCCATGGAGATGGACGAGCACCAACTGTACTCTTTCTTATAGGGGCATGATGGCCCATTACCTCAGTGAGCAAATCAATAAAACATTCTGTAGCGTGATTTAAATCATCCTCTAGATAAATCAGCTCCCAGGGTACAGCAGCCAAATCATTTAGAAATAACTCATGGTTAAATGTTTTAAAATGTATTTTGACCACAATCCTAGGGGGTTTCTTTGGAACCTTGGTGTTCATGGTTTCAATATTATGGTCTCTCCAGCCCACTGGCATTAACCTGGCTTTTAAGCATTGCAATGGTATATTACAGAAAATCAGATCAATGCATGTGTCTCAACGATGACCCAACTTAATTAAAGATCTAGTAGTATCATTAACCATTTGTTTCAAACCACAGTTCTTAGCATATCTCATCAATTTAGTTCTATTCAAATCATTGTGATCCTTCCAATTTATATTAAAATCACCCAAGATAAATACATTTCTGTTGCTATCTGTGGCCTGGTCAAACCCAGTACATAAGTCATCCAGATAGGACACCGTAGAGCTCGGAGGTCTATACACACATCCTACAAATATGGGTGCCTGGTGAGGCAGATGTATTTGAGCCCATAGTGCCTCTATTTGACCTACATTAAGGTCATCCCTCCTCTTAAAAGGTATATGATTCTGAATATACAGTGCAACACTCCCGCCATTCCTGTTCCTGTCCCTTCTCAGTAGACTATATCCTTGAATGTTCATCTGCCCATCATTTACAGATGCATCTAAATGTGTTTCGGTCAAAGCTAAAATATGAATATTATTTATGTTGACCAAGTTAAAAACCTCATGTATTTTGTTAGGAAGGCTACATACATTAACCTGAGCTATATGCAGCCCTTTCCTTATCAAGTGAAGATCAATATAGCATATATTCATTATAGTTGAAGTTGTCATGATACACTACAACACACAAACTCAGTTTTAAACATTGAATTAAAATAACCAGAAAGTTATTCTAGAGTCCTGACACAATTGCCTGTTGATATAAAGTTTATCCATCACCATGGAAACTCGTTGATTCAGGCAACGCTTTTCCTTCATGATGGGATATAGTTTTTTTCTCCTTTCAATGATCTCGGTGGGGAAGTGATCATTCATTCCAAAATCAGTGTTTCTGAGTTCTCTCTCCATGTTCTTCTTCATTTCCTTTTGCTTAAATTTATCAAAACATGCAATAATAGCCCGTGGCCTATTTCCAGAGGCCTTGCCTATTCTATGGACTCTGGAGAAAGTGGCATTACGCACAACATCAGTGGGCAGTTTTAGTTGAGTTGACATAAAGTCTCGGACTGTGTCCTCATAGCCTCTGCTGTTGGCATTCTCCGGTATCCCTGTAAATATTAGATTGTTCCGCATTGATCGACACTGTACATCAAGCAATGTTTCTTTAAGTTGTTTGTTCTCCCTTTGCACCACCTCCACCTTGCTATGAATAGAGTCTACAGCACCTTTCAGCTCCGTGTTCTCTTTCCTTAGATCATCAATCTGACGTTGGTTGAATTCAAGACTAGCACATAATGCATTGATGTCCTCTCATAATGATAGTCCCACTAAGCGCAAACCAGATGGGATGGTGTATCGCTGCAGAATGCTGTGGTAGCAATGCTGGTTAAATGTGCCTTGAATTCTAAAAAAATCACAGACAGTGTCACCAGCAAAGCACCCCCACACAATCACACCTCTTTTCCATTCTTCACGGTAGGAACCACACATGCAGAGATCATCCGTTCACCTACTTTGCGTCTCACAAAGACAAGGCGGTTGGAACCAAAAATATAACATTTGGACTCAACAGACCAAAGGACAGATTTCCACCGGTCTAATGTCCATTGCTCGTGTTTCTTGGCCCAAGCAAGTATCTTCTTTTTATTGGTGTCCTTTAGTAGTGGTTTCTTTGCAGCAATTCGACCATGAAGGCCTGATTCCCGCAGTCTGCTCTGAACAGTTGATGTTGAGATGTGTTACTTGAACTATGTGAAGCATTTATTTGGGCTGTAATCTGAGGTGTAATTAAGCCTAATGAACTTATCCTCTGCAGCAGAGATACAATGGGGAGAAAAAGTATTTAGTCAGCCACCAATTGTGCAAGTTCTCCCACTTAAAAAGATGAGAGAGGCCTGTGGGTCTTTCAGCATGACAATGATCCCAAACACACCGCTCGGGCAACGCAGGAGTGGCTTCGTAAGAAGCATTTCAAGGTTCTGGAGTGGCCTAGCCAGTCTCCAGATCTCAACCCCATAGAAAATCTTTGGAGGGAGTTGAAAGTCTGTGTTGCCCAGCAACAGCCCCAAAACGTCACTGCTCTAGAGGAGATCTGCATGGAGGAATGGGCCAAAATACCAACAACAGCGTGTGAAAACCTTGTGAAGACTTACAGAAAACGTTTGACCTCTGTCATTGACAACAAAGGCTATATAACAAAGTATTGAGATAAACTTTTGTTATGGACCAAATACTTATTTTCCACCATAATTTGCAAATTAATTCATTAAAAATCCTACAATGTGATTTTCTGGATTTTTTTTCTGATTTTTTCTGTCAGAGTTGAAGTGTACCTATGATGAAAATTACAGGCCTCTCATCTTTTTAAGTGGGAGAACTTGCACAATTGGTGGCTGACTAAATACTTTTTTGCCCCACTGTATCTGTATCACTGTGTTTTAGCATCGTGCTTGACGAAAGCACTGATGTAAGTGACATTGCCTAATGATGTGTTTGGGTCCACTTCCCTCAAAACGAGTTGTTCAGAGGAACTTGTATGTTTACTGCCCCTTCAGAGACAAACATGTGGAGAGGATATTCTGAAATCCCTTGTTACATTTTTTTGCTGATAATAATATTGACTAGTTAAATCTGGCATCTCTGTGCACTGACGCGACCCCAAACACGCGAGGGAAGGAGAAGGTACTTATAGGCCTGATGAGAAAGGGAGCATATTCCCGAATTTGTTATTTTTCAATTTATCATTCATCAGGAAGCACTTGTGGCTAGACTTACAGAATGTGATGCAGAAAGTTGTGCGCGTGGTGAGCATTATTATTGTGAGGGCACTGAAGCACCGGAATTTCTGCAAGTTGGAAAGACCCAGAGTTACCTCTGCTGCAGAGGATAAGTTCATTAGAGTTACCAGACTCAGAAATTGCCAATTAACTGCACCTCAGATTGCACCTCACAGAGTAACAGACACATCTCAACATCAACTGTTCCGAGGAGACTGCGTGAATCATGCCTTCATGGTTGAATTACCTCAAAGAAATCATTACTAAAGGACACCAATAAGAAATTTGCTTGGGCCAAGAAACACAAGCATGGTATGGGGTTGCTTTGCTGGTGACACTGTCAGGGATTTATTTAGAATTCAAGGCACACTTAACCAGCATGGCTACCACAGTATTCTGAAGCGATACACCATCTCAACTGTTCTAGGCTTAGAGGGACGATCATTTGTTTTTCAACAGGACAATGACCCAAAACACATCTCCAGGCTGTGTAAGGAGAGTGATGGTGCAGCATCAGATGACCTGGCCTCCACAATCATTCGAACCTCAACCTAATTGAGATAGTTTGGGATGAATTGGACCACAGAGTGAAGGAAAAGCAGCCAACAAGTGTTTGCGTGTGTGGGAACTCCTTCAGGTTGGAAAAGCATTCCTCATGAAGCTGGAGAGCGTGTGCAAAGCTGTCATCAAGGCATGGGTGGCTACTTTGAAGAACCTCGTACATTTTTGTTTAACACTTCTTTGTTTACTACAGTACATGATTCTGTGTTATTTCAAAGTTTTGTCTTCACTGTGATTGTACAATGTAGAAAACAGTAAAAATAAAGAAAAAACCCTTGAATGAGTAAGTGTCCAAACGTTTGCCTGGTACTGTAAGTACATTACATTTAAGATCAAATTCACACAAAGTTTCAAAGACAAATCCCCAGAATAATGCATTGTAAATTACAGCATCCTTTGGTAAATGTACATATAGCCTCAAACTGAAATATGGCAATCCTTGCCATCTAGTGGCCATAAGGAATGAGAGCGTGTTGGAATCCATCATGAGAACTGCAGTGCATGAACAGACTGGTACAGTTCAGAGGTCTCATCCTTGAAGCAAATGTGTGTGTGTGGTAATACAGGACAATGATAATTATTTAATTGCAGACACCTGTATTCATTGCTAGATAGAGTTAAATAATGGATATTAATGTCCAGATGATCCAGTCTGTAGAACAGTGGTCAGAAATGTTCAGTGGTCAGTCAAAACACTATTTTCTCATTCCTCCTTTTGGCAGCAACACCAAGGCTTGTGCAGATATCTTTATTTCAGGTAAACTTTCTTCATGATCTTTTGCGTTGGCAAATAAAAAGACATTCACATGAAAATAATTACCCTGTATCCTTGTAATTCCCACTATGATAACAACGTGACTGTATTTTTTGAAATGGAACAATCCTTAACTTGTATAATCTTCCAATCTTCCATTTGTTAATATTAATCAAGTAAATCATAAAACACATGGACATGTAAATGTAAAAATATCTAAACAACTTCACATTTTACAAGTATAATGCAGCTGCAGTCTTGGCATACATTAAATAAATGTCATTGAAGTCAAAGAGTGTTCCTGTGTTACCAAGACGTTGCAGAGGACATATATACTGTAGTCAATATAATTGATTTATTATACCTTTCCCTGCCGTCTCTGTTTCAGTCCTGTCTGTAACCAGCACACTGTATCATCTAGACCAGATTACCTTAGAGAAGGGAGCCTCTGCCACCTCTGGTGTCTTGGGCCTCCCACCCCTACAGGGTGTCGGCTCCCACTCAGCCCAGTCAAAACTCTTCTCTGTTCTGGCACCCCAATGATGGAACAAGCTTCCCCCTAACGTCAGGACAGCAGAGTCCCTGCCAATTTTCCAAAAATGTCTGAAACACTACCTCTTCAAAAAGTATCTTAAATAAGACATTTAATTAATGCTTATGCACTTGTGTATTCCTACTCGCACTGACATTTGCTGATAACTTCTTTGAGGAAAAATGTACTTACTATGACTGTGATATATGGTTGTCTGACCTAGGTATCTCAAGATGAATGCACTAACTGTAACGGTGTCTGCAGGCTTTCCATCCTAAACAGTTATGACTTTTTTCTTTGTTTTGGTCTTTGGCAAGGTTTTTTTGGGCTGTTCGTGCACACAAACATTTTTAGATGGAAGCCAAAGTCGGTAGCCAAAGTCGGCAGCCAAACTTTACGCTCCTTCGTCGGTGAAGGGTCAACAGTGGGGATTCTTCAATGCTGTCATTGTTAATGCTTCATGTTTGCTGTCATTCAACTAGAGATGAATTGTTTTGATGCTAATTATTTCACTTGAGAAATACTGCACCAAACATTTTAGATGTAAAGTTGAGCAACTAAGATCTCCTCAGAAAAAAATGTCAAAATTAATGAAAAATTTCTTGAGTTATCATTAATTTTGGACTATTTTAAGAAAGTGTTTACTGGCTACAGAGTTTCAATATGGACAAACAGTAGTATTGCTGCTTTTTTCAAGCGAAGGGCATGTATTTTTTTTAAAGATATTTTTTTCTCCCCAATTGATAGTTACAGTCTTGTCTCATCACTGCAACTCCCATACAGAGGCGAAGGTCGAGAGCCGTGTGTCCTCCGAAACATGACCCAGCCAAGCTGCTCTGTTTCTTGACACACTGCCCACTTAACCCGGAAGCCAGCCACACCAATGTGTCGGAGGAAACACTGTACACCTGGCAACCGTGTCAGCGTGCATGTGCCTGGCCCACCACAGGAGTCGCTAGAGCGTGATGTGACAAGGACATCCCAGCCGGCCAAACCCTCCACTAACCCGGACGACCCTGGGCCAATTGTGTACCGCCCCATGGGTCTCCCGGTCGTGGCCAGCAGCGACAGAGCCTGTACTCGAAACAGGATCTCTAGTGGCACAGCTAGCACTGCCTTAGACCTCTGCGCCACTCGGGAGGCTCAAGCGAAGGTCTTTTAAGGGAGTATATGAACACTTGTTCGGCTAAGCATCAGCCGAGCCAAAGCATGCGGAAGGCTTAAGTCTCTCTGGATAAGAGCGCCTGCTCATTTATATTGAAAAAAATAGGGTAGTATAACCAGTTCCGGGTCTCAACATAACCAATGAAAAATACAGCCAGCTCAACCTGACCATCTGACATTATTATGGTTTGTGAATATGCTAAAGTATTATATTGAATGTTATAATACATACACTAATATAATTTAGATGTGTTCTTATGACTATTGTCTTTTTTCCTAATCTTATTCCAGAAAATATCCATGTTCGGGCAGGGCAGCTACATATCATATATGCATTGACATACAGGAAAGTATGTACTTTAATGCATTCAAAATGTTTGAGAACTTAAAAACAAAAACACTACAACATCACAATGAAAATCCGATTGTGATCGATGAAAGAGAAAAATCATTCCATATCAACTCTCAACGCCTTGCTGTACTTGGCAAATCCACACAGTGTGAAACAAAAGGGTCCCTGGAGTGGTAGGTTGGGGGGGGGGGGGGTGACCTGCCAGACCTCTGGTAGTGGGGTGTACAGTATCTGTCCCAGAGACAGCAGAGGGGGAGTTGGCAGACTGGCAGGTCAGGTCCCTTTGCTGATGCCTGTTGTATGGTAGTCACCCTCCTTCATGGTCCCCAGCCACTCAGCTTGTCTTCTGAGCCTCCATGTGCAACATGGGCCACACTCCACATATAAACTGATTGAACACATTGTGAACAAGTGTTAGGCTATTGTTGATATTATGGTGCCATACAGATGTAGGATCTTAATTTGAAAATCCTCTTGTGTATCATTACCTGAAGTTCTGATTCTGAAT
The DNA here is from genome assembly GCF_036934945.1 of Oncorhynchus masou masou. NCBI lineage: Eukaryota > Metazoa > Chordata > Actinopteri > Salmoniformes > Salmonidae > Oncorhynchus > Oncorhynchus masou. The sequence goes on from NC_088223.1 coordinate 64,412,970, forward strand.
GATCTTCAGGTATGATGAGTATTAGAGAAGGATGGAGGGGGGCTCTGCCCAACAGTGGGCAGGCATACATACATCCCTGCATGCAGCCGTTATGTATACGAAGATAGCTATTGTATAGAAATTGCATCCCAACAAATGTCCTTATCATAACCCTCAGTCCATAAATGCATACCATAGAACTTAGTTATGACTGATTGAATGTCATGACTGAATGTCACACTACACATACTCAACTATATTTTCTATTCCCAACACCAATAATCTACTTAAAGAGGAACGTTCCGTATAAATATTGTTGGACTGTACAGGACAACTTAACAACAACAACAACACACTGAAGAGGGGAGATAACAGAGTCATCTTCTGCTCAAAACCTCACGCTCTCTCGGTGTGGGGGTCTTGATTTGATCACCCTGTCGCAAGTAAAACTTGTAGAGCCTACATCTGTATACACAAGCATAGAACTGGGATGTGTTGAAGAACTGGGAGGATGAGAGCACGCTTACCTTTACTTTTGGTCTGTGCTTGAGGTAGATTGACCGTATCTGGAGGCTACATGACAACAGAACATACTACATTTTTCAGTAACACATTCTTGTAGAAATCATCTGACCATATCCCTACTCAAGATTACCAGTCTGTTCTTAATCTAATTATGTTCTTCAAGCAGAATAAATTAATTTTAGTGGGAACAAATACAATGAGCAAACAAACACAGTAGAAGCTTTATAAGACCTGTAGAATATAGACGGTTCAGTGGATAGTTTACCTGAAGAGTATGTGTAGGTAGGAGCCCAGACCTGTGAGGATGTGCCACCAGGCATGGAACTGTGTCACCGCCCCAACAACAGGGGGCAGTCTCTGTCTGGTGGATCTAAAGGAGAGTGAGGAGTAGAGAGTTTTACATTTGATTCTGTCTACAAATGTAGAATCTTAATTTGAGACAGTTTGCTACAGCAGGTAAATAATCCTGCAGCAACAGGAAATAGTAATTATGTGGATTATAAATATTGGCCATTTTTGTAGAGATTGATTAAAAATGTTAAAGGAAATTCAAGTCTGACATTTTTAAGTGGAAATTACAAACTACAGAAGTCTTTTTAAACCTCAAATACAGGCCAAGTTAAAAACATTTTTGCATTGCAGGAAAGTTCTCCTTCAACATTGAGATCCTACATCTAGGGAGATGGATGTCCATATTCTGATGTCAGCATGTGCAAATGGTTTGTATATTTACCTGAGTGAGTCACATGCCAGATTATCAATGTTCCACAACAGGAACCCCAGCAGGAAGACACTCAGGGAGATGTAACACATAGGTTTGAGCCAGGGGTAGACCCTGCAGTTAAAATACAAAGTCATATGAGATGTATAAAGAATGTTATAACATAGCCCTACTTCAGAGGAGGCTGGTGCGGTGAGCTATGGGAGGACAGGTTCATTGTGATGGGTGGAATGGAATCAATGGAACGGTATCAAACGCATCAAACATATGGAAACCACGTTTGACTCCGTTCTATTTCAGCCATTACAATGAGCTCCTCCCACCAGCCTCCTCTGCCCTACTTCGTACTGTGGTTTCTGAAAACGTTGTCATCCAGAACCACAAATATCAGCATAATAGCAGTATCCAATGGTGAGTGGCTATGATACAATTCAAACTTTGTAAGGACAACAAATGTACTGTTGACCTCTTAGTTATCAGTTAGTTTCCCAAACTACTAAACCATGATGCTACCACATTGCCACATACCATGTAACTATAAAGACAGAACGCGTCACCAAGCAGGCTACAAGCGCACCATACATGACCTAAGGACACAAAAAGAAGAATCTTTAGTTTTGAAAAGCAACCAAATTCAAATCTGTGTCATATTTTAAAGTGACCTAATTCTGGTGTTTTCACTAGAACAAAGGTAAGTATGAGGTGCATAATGCACACGTTTTCAACCAGACTGCTCAACCCCTAAAAGGATAACACAGCATGTACAAGGTTCAAACACGAGGTTGTGCTAAATCCATGCTCAAATAAAGACTGCTCTTTTGTGATGGTTGATGAGACGTATAAATGGATTGTCACAGTTCGTGTGTTCAAATCAAAATCAAATCAAATTTATTTATATAGCCCTTCGTACATCAGCTGATATCTCAAAGTGCTGTACAGAAACCCAGCCTAAAACCCCAAACAGCAAGCAATGCAGGTGTAGAAGCACAGTGGCTAGGAAAAACTCCCTAGAAAAGCCAAAACCTAGGAAGAAACCTAGAGAGGAACCAGGCTATGTGGGGTTGTATCTAATTGAGTAGCAAATCAAACTACGTGCATCAGCTTGGTGTGAAACACCAACTCGTTGAAACAATATGCTGACACTATAACGTCCTCCAAAACAGACTGTTGAGGGCATGTTTATGACTAAACGTGTGCCACCATGGAGCAGTAGGTTAAGCAGAGGGGGCTCTGAAGTGTAAACAAAGGCTGCTTTGTCACTTTGTTTCTGTTGTTGTCGAGTAACACAGACACTTCTCTAGACTCTCAATATCCACAGCAACACTGGCTATTGTGGTGGTATGCTAGGGAGGAGTTTATATAAGTGTAACCTGGGCATATAAGATTAGTCAAAGCAATAGTCAAATAGGTGGTGTCTGACATGTTGTATGACATGTTGTACGACAAGTGACAACGCTGAAATATATTGCATTGCTGAATACAACTGCACAGATACATCTGAAGTGACATGCCACAATAGCAATCTAACAGGACCTCATGTCTGGCTGTTTCCACTTTTAGCCAGGGGCAATATTTACTAATGAAACAGTGAAACCTTATACCAAACAAAGAGCACGCTCACTGAAGAGTGCAAATGTACTCTCTCTTACCTGGTGAAATACTGGCTCTTTCCATTGTAAATACACCTGGGGGAAAAAAAGAGAAAAAAGAGAATGCAGATAGTGACATTATTTATTGACATACAGTAATGGAATGAAAATGGACACAACAGTTACAGTCAGGTCCAAAATTATTGGCACCCTTGGTAAAGAAGAGGAAAAAAATACTTTATAAAATAAATAATACAAATAGTGAGCTATATTGTATGCACATTTTTTAAATTCTATTATTTTATACTAATACAATTGCTCAGAGAAAGATTTCGTTAATCAAGCAAAAAAATCAAAATCAAAAATAATCTGCGTATGCATCTTTCTTTCGATGCCAAACCCACCACTGGTGTGCGTGTCCAAAGAGCTCTATTTTCATGTTATTTGACCACAACACCAGTTCCAATCCAAGTGCCGATGCATTTTAGCAAACTCTAGGCGTTTACATTTGTTGTTCTCTCTCAATAAAGTATTTTTTCTGGCAACCCTTCCAGAGAGCATGGAGGTGGCGTAAACTTGGTCACCGGAAGATACATGAAAAAAAATAATCTGTAATTCTCCAGCTTTGGCCCTTTGCCTCCCGAAACCGTCTTCCTTACTGTACGTGGGGACAAGATACACTTTCGCCCAATACCAGAAAAGTTGGTTTCAAACTGAATCGTTGCCCTAATAGTGGTAGAGATGTAGGATCTTAAATATGAGCCAGTTTGGTACAGTAGGAAAATAATACTGCAGCAACAGGAAATATGAATTATTATGTGGATTATAACTAAGGAAAAAATGTTGGAGGGGTTGATACATTTTTCAGTAGGGCAAATCAAGTCTGCCATTTTAAAGTGGAAATTACAAACTTTAGAAGCCTTTTTAAACCTTGAATCCACTACACTTTTGCATTTCCTGCTGTGCACGAAAATTCTCAGCAATAAAATAGTGATCAAATTAAGATCCTACAGCTGTAGTGGTGTATATGCATATATGCCTGAGCAAATGCATTAGAATAATATCATTTTTATCAAGGGCACCAATAATTTTTGACCTGACTGTGGGATTTATGAGACACTCACCACACTGACTGAGACACTGAAGAACAATAACAATGTGATAGGAAATAAACTCAGAGTGTTTTCTTGCTTGAAGCATTCATATCTGTAACAAAAAATGAATTAAATTATCATTCCTCTCATGAAACACATATGTAATTTTAGACATACTGTATTCAGTAAGGCCTTTGAGAAGGATGGAGAGCAAGATGATGAAAGATGCCCCAGTTGAAATGGAGGAACTCTAAGTGCCGCTGAATCCATAGACATCAGTTCGGTTACATGGCATCTACAACCACAATATGTGCTTTCTTAGGGTGGATCAATTGGAGGGTTGGATTCACTTTTCATTTATCACATTACATTTTATATTGCCCTCAAATTACTTTCAGTGAGCTTTTGACCTGGGCTGCGCAATGGCATTGGCACTGTGAAAGCTGAAGAGCGTAAATCCATTATGTTGGGTACTTACAGACAGTAGACAAAGACACAGGTGCTGTAGATCATTGGCAGCTCATCCAGCAACTGTGGGGGTCAGACAGCAGAGACAGAGAGTGATGTATAATGGGATGGTCGGCACGAGCCAAGACAGAACTATTGTTTTCTGTTGACTCCAGTGTCTGACCGAACTGCATGTGCATTCTTCAGGAAATGATGAGGTATCATTTTTTATGTCCTTAACAGCTGAAAAGGTCCATGTGATTATGAGAACACAACTCCTCAATGGTGGATGCATACAGTGTGCTGACGAATCACAATTTATTTTTAGATACTAAAAGTCAGCTCACCTGCATCTCATATTGCAACGTCATATGGAAGCACCAGGAACCAATGCCAACAGCTGGAACAGAAGAAGAGATCACATCAAACAAGCAGCAGGAAGGCATCTTGATGATGCCCTTTTAAAATACTATGAAGTAGGAGTAAGTACTGTAAGTAGCCTTACACAAGTCTTGGTCGCTGACACAGATTTGCAGATTTTATTGCAGGTGCAGCGAAATGCTTATGTTTCTAGCACCAACAGTACATTAATATGTAGCAATACAATAACAATACACACAATCAAAAAATGAAGGAAAATAATATTAAGAAATATCAGAGCTAGCAATATATAAAACAAATGGAATGTATAGACAGTATATGAATAGAACATGTGTATACAACAGTAGTTATATAAGATGAGCCATGACTAGAATACAGTATATACATACTGAACACTTAGTATACAAAAAAATTAAGAACACTTGCTCTTTCCATGACATAGCTTTCACCTGGATTCATCTGGTCAGCCTATCATCCCTTATTTATGTCACATGTTAAATCCACTTCAATCAGTGTAGATGAAGGGGAGGAGACAGGTTAAAGGATTTTTAAGCCTTGAGACAATTGAAACATGTATTGTGTATGTGTGCCATTCAGATGGTGAATGGGCAAGACAAAACATTTAAGTGCCTTTTAATGGGGTATGGTATTAGGTGCACAGGTTTGTGTCAAGAACTGCAGCGCTGCTGGGTTTTTCACGCTCAACAGTTTCCCGTTTGTATCAAGAATGGTCCATCACCCAAAGGACATCCAGCCAACTGTGGGAAGCAGTGGAGTCAACATTGGCCAGCATCCCTGTGGACACCTTGTAGAGTCCATGCCCCGGCAAATTGAGGTTGTTTTGAGGGAAAAAGGGGGAGGTGCAACTCAATATTAGGAAGGTGTTCCTTATGTTTGGTACACTCAGTGGGTAAAATAGTATGAAAACATTAAAGTAGACCAGTGTTAATGACTCTCGGTACATAGGGCAGCAAGTCTATGGTGCAGGGTAGAGTACCAGGTGGTAACCAACTAGTGACAGTGTAAGGTTCAGGGCAGGTTACCAGGCAGAGGCCGACTAGTGATGACTGTTTAACAGTGTGATGGCCTGGAGATAAACAGCTTCGATCAGTTTCTCGGTCCCAGCTTTGATGCACCTGTACTGTCTATGCCTGGTAGCGGGGTGAATAGGCTGTGGCATGGGTGGCTGAGGTCCTTGATCTTCTTGGCCTTCCTGTGACACCGGGTGCTGTAGATGTCCTGGAGGACAGGCAGTGTGCCCCCAGTTATGCGTTGGGCTGACCGCACCACCCTCTGGAGAGCCTTGCGGTTGTGGACAGTGCAGTTGCCATACCAGGCAGTAATACAGTCAGCCTGAAGGCTCTCGAAAGTGAATCTGTAGACATTTGTGAGGTGTCTTAGGGGCCAAGATGAATTTTTTCAGCCTCCTGAGGTCAAAAAGGGTCTGTTCAGGGCTCTACAGGGCAACCATATTACTCGCAAATGGCCTAAATATGTTTTCTGTGCGAACTGGAATTTATTTAGGCGCACCAGTGCCCCTAGAAGAATGAAGGATTCTAGCTTTATTACCTCATATTTTTCATTGAAATCCTACATTTCTTTGTGTGCGCCTACATTTTCCAACTTAGGCACACGTATGCTCCTTGTAAAAAAGGTCAGTGTAGAACCCTGCTGTTGTGCTTTCTTCACCACTCTGTCGGTGTGGAGGGACTATTTTAGGTCCTCAGTGATGTGTACGCGGAAGAACTTTAAGCTTTTGACCCACTCCACTGCAGCTCCATCGATGTGGATAGAGGAGTGTTCGCACTGCTGTCTCCAGTAGTCCACGATCAGCTCTTTCGTTTTGTTGACGTTGAGGGAGATGTCTCTCTCATGCAGTCTCCTCTGAACAGTTGATGTTGAGATATGTCTGTTACTTAAACTCTGTGAAGAATTTATTTGGGCTGCAATCTGAGTTGCAGTTAACTCTAATGAACTTATCCTCTGCAGCAGAGGTAACTCTGGGTCTTCCTTTCCTGTGGCAGTCCTCATGAGAGCCAGTTTTATAATAGCGCTTGATGGGTTTTGCGACTGCACTTGAAGAAACTTAACGTTCTTGAAATGTTCTGTATTGACTGACCTTCATGTCTTAGAGTAATGATGGACTGTCATTTATCTTTTCTTATTTGAGCTGTTTTTGCCATAATATGGACTATTTTACCAAATAGGGCAATCTCAAACGCATTAAGGAAAGACATTCCACTATTTTACTTTTAACAACGCACACCTGTTAATTGAAATGGATTCCAGGTGACTACTTCATGAAGCTGGTTGAGAAAATGTCAAGAGTGTGCAAAGCTGTCAAGGCAAAGGGTGGCTTTGAAGAATCTCAAATATATTTTTGTTTAACACTTTTTTGGTTACTACATGATTCCATGTGTTATTTCATAGTTAAGGTCTTCACTAGTATTCTGCAATGTAGAAAACAGTAAAAATAAAGAAAACCCCTGTAATGAGTATGTTTCCAAACTTTTGCCTAGTACTGTACATTTTTGCCCTCGGAACAGCCTAAATTTATCAGGGCATTGACTCTAAAAGGTGTTGAAATCGTTCCACAGGGATGCTGGCCCATGTTGACTCAAACGCTTCCCACAGTTGTGTCAAGTTGGCTGGATGTTCTTTGGGTGGTGGACCATTCTTGATAGACACAGGAAACTTTTGAGCATTTCAAACCCAGCAGCGTTGCAGTTCTTAATACAAACCGGTGCATCTGGTACCTACTACCATATCCCATTCAAAGGCACTTGCATTTTCTTGTCTTGTCCATTCACACTCTGAATGGCACACATACACAATCCATGTCTCAGTTGTCTCAAGCTTTGAATATCATTCTTCAACCTGTCTCCTCCCCTTCATCTACACTGATTGACGTGGATTTAATAAGTGACATTAATAAGGGATCATAGCTTTCACCTGGATTCACCTGGTCAGTCTATGTCATGGAGAGAGCAGGTGATCTTAATGTTTTGTATACTCAGCATACCGGATCGAGCATGCCATTCCAGCTAAACAATGGATATAATGTATAGCGTAAAAATAAAAATACATATCTAAAATGTATTAAATAAAAATCAGAGATCAGTAATATTTTACACACACATGAACGTACCCATAGACAACGATTTCTGATGAAAAAACACATGGGGAAAATGGGTGGATATAGCATTTAGGAAATAAACTCCTCATTTGTATTATAAAATATTAGTAAATCATACTAATAGTTCCTGATGTGTATGGAGCACCTACCTGCCAGTCCCAGAAAGGAGTAGACGTAGCGGAACTCTAGGCCGTCTTTATACGTCTGGATGGCACCGTAGATGGGAGGCAGGATCATAATGAGGTTGCTGACAGTGTTCCCTGTACAACAAGATAACAAACAGAGCAACTGTCAGAGGAAGACAAGACAACGTGTAGTGTATGATAGCAAACAACCACAATCATTTGATGTCTGGTAGAATTTCTAATAGTGTGTCTCTTAGCAGATGGAAAACTAGAGAAAGAATAGTGTTTACTTTCTGTAAGCAGGTCCAATTGATAAAATCAGTAAGATTTAGACTGGTGAAATTAGTTATTTCTTTAGAAGGCCATTTTAGGAAAACTGCCCTTTTATCTATGCTGTCTTCTGGCTCGAAAGGAAAATGCATAAAACCATGGTCCTTTAATTTCTCAGCCCCCTGGTCTTGGAATCTCCTCCAAGCCAACCTAAAACTATAGGACCTGATGTCCCTGGATGAGGTCAAAGGACAAATAGATGAACCGGTTGTTAAGACATGTAGTTGTTACTAGATGTCACTAGTTGCTTATGTAACGAAGCATGTTGTTTTACTTCACACACACCACAAACAAACATGCCTGCACACACACACATCCACTGTTTGTTTGCTGTTGTATTTGTGCTGTCGCCAGTGTCTTCTGTCTGTGTTGTCCGTTTTGTCTTCCATAGTTTTTTTCTATCCCAGCCTCCGTCCCCACAGGAGGCATTTTGCCTCTTGACATCATTGTAAATAAGAATTGGTTCTTAAATTCACTTGCCTGGTTAAATAAAGGTAACATATTTAATTTGAAGATTTCACAACACCAAGTGATGGTTGATGAACGATGCTAATGATTAGAATGTTGCTTCAAGTTGGGGCTTATATGTAAGAGGTAAGAGCTCTGAGGGCTAACTCAGTTCGTTGTTCAGTTAACACTGCTACACTGCTGTACGGTATTTGGTGCTTGCTTAGCTGCTGGATACAAAAGTAAAGGATTCTTGAAATCATATTCTTACAAATATATGTACAAGACCAAGGAATATTGGATGTCTGTTACACAATATTTATGTTTAACATTAGGCTGGTGCCCTACATTAGTAAGTTGTGTTGTACATTAGGCTCACTGACTTCAGGTCAAATAGCATTAGGCATTCCCCAAGGTGCTGTAGTCCGTACAATGCCAAGAACTTTCCTGTTTAACGTTTTCATTAGTTTAACTTTAAGCAAACGTGAGGAGAATCTCCTGTTGAATGTATTCTGACCTCCCCCGATGCTGCAAGCAGCGCTACTATTATTCAGCTCTGCTGAGGTTCTGAAAACTGAGATATAGCACATGTTTGCCACACAATGAGGGTAAAAAAAATTGCCTCTGTCTGTCTTCCACATTAGATTTATTGGACGTTGCACATTCCAGGCCTTTTATTCTACAACTTGAGACCCAATTTAAGAGCCAAACCAACCATTGCTTCAAACTCTACTGGTCGTGTGGAGTATCAGTGACATGGTCACTTTAATAATACAGTGTTCTACACATTTATAAAAGCTACGTAAGAGCAAGTGTTCTGCTTTCAGAGTATTAGTTCTAGGTTAGATGCTTTTTAATAAAAAAAAATGTTCCTTCATCTTATGCATGTGAATAGTCATTCAATCTAGTGTTTTCACCTTTCCAAGGTCAAGGAGAGAAGAGGAGTGTTGGGTCACTCAGTGTAATGTGGGTCATGGGTGAGTCAGAGATATCGAGAGAAAACTAAAAGAGCAGTAGATAAACACAGCTAATTCTGACCCACTTGGCAGTTTCGAAAATTGGCATCATGAAAAACACAATAAAGCCAACTGTATTATCATGGAGTTTTGCCATAACAGGACAGTGTGCGTGGGATTCTCAGAAAGCCTGTAGGGCAGAGTTTCTCAAACTTTTTGGGGCCAGGGATCTCTTTTGTAATAGCAAATTCACCAAGGACCCCCTCATAACTCGAGTGCTTCTACACCTGCATTGCTTGCTGTTTGGGGTTTTAAGCTGGGTTTCTGTACAGCACTTTGAGATATCAGCTGATGTACGAAGGGCTATATAAATAAATTTGATTTGAGTGAGATAGAACTAGCATAGTTTTACTGCTGCACTCACAATCTTTTATCACTCATATCATTCAAAAGGGTATCCAAAAGCAAATTACGAATGCCGAGTTGCAGGTTTTTATCTTGCAATGGAATGGAGCTCTTAGTGTTAAAGATAATTATCATGAATAGAAAAATGTTGCGGTGCCTGTGTAACATGCTGACTAAACCAGCCCTGCACGCGAGTCCATGTGCGCCATCGCATGGATGTTGATTTTGTCCATCCACACCAGACGCGATCATGATACGCAGATTAAAATATCAAAACCAATTGTGAACCAACTACATTAATTTGGGGGCAGGTCAAAACGCACATGAAACATTTATTGATGAAACATTTATAGCTAGCTAGCTGTTTCTAGCTAGTTTGTCCTGGGAGATGAACATTGGGATGTTATTTTACCTGACATGCACATCTTTTTAGCTAGTTCTATGTAGGATTTTCACCCAGAGTTTATTTTAGCGCTTGGTTACGCAGATGCTCGTTCAACATGCGAGTGTGGTTGTGTGGTGTGGTTGAAACAATGATTTATATTAACACTAGATGACTGGCAGGGGACGCTGTTTTGAAGCTATAGTGCCTCCATCTTGGTACTCCCCCACCAATGTAAAACATATTTTAGAAGCTATATAAATGCATTTTTGAAATATACAAAAACATTTTCCTTAAAGTATATATATTTTTTAAGTACTATTGCTAATGTCCACACTGCAACAAAAATGCTTAAATACATGTACTTTTGTCCTTGAAACATTTTACTTAAATACTGTAGAATTCCAATCATTCCTACAGTGCCTTCAGAAAGTATTCACATAGCTAGAATTTTTCACATTTTGTTGTGTTACAAAGTAGGATTAAAATGTATTTAATTGTCTTTATTTCTCAACGATCTACACAAAATACTCAAAAGTGTCAAAGTGGAAGAAAAATTCTAAAGTTTGAGTTTAATTTGTACAAAACACAAATATTTCTTCATTAAATAAGTATTCAAACCTCTTGAGTCAATACATGTTAGAATCACAATTGGCAGTGATTACAGCTGTAAGTCTTTCTGGTTAAGTCTCTAAGTCTTGCTTTCCATACTTGGATTGCGCAACATTTACCCATTGTTCTTTTCAAAATTCTTCAAGCTTTGTCAAATTGGTTGTTGATCATTACTAGACAAACATTTTTCAGGTCTTGCCATATATTTTCAAGTAGATTAAAGTCAAAACCGTAACACAGCCACTCAGGAAATGTCACTGTCTTCTTGATAAGCAACTCCAGTGTAGATTTTGGCCTTGTTTTAGGTTATTGTCGTGCTGAAAGGTGAATTAATCTCCCAGTGTCTGGTGGAAAGCAGACTGACCCAGGTTTTCCTCTAGGATTTTGCCTGTGCTTAGCTCCATTCCTTTGTTATCCTGAAAAACTCACCAGTCCTTAACGATTACAAGCATACCAATAACATGATGCAGCCACCACTCTGCTTGAAAATATGGAGAGTGGTACTCAGTAATGTGTTGTATTGGATTTTCCCCAAACATAGCACTTTCTATTCAGGACTAAAAGTGAATTGCTTTTCCACATCTTTTGCAGTATTACTTTAGTTCTTTCTTGCAGGATGCATGTTTTGGAATATTTGTATTCTGTCCTTTTTACTCTGTCAATTAGGTTAGTATTGTGGAGTAACTACAATGTTGTTTATCAATCCACATTTTTTTTCCTATCACAGCCATTAAACACTAACTGTTTTAAAGTCACCATTGGTCTCATGGGGAAATCCCTGAGCAGTTTCCTTCCTCTCTGGTGACTGTGTTAGGAAGGACACCTGTATCTTTGTAGTGACTGGGTGTATTGATACACCCTTCCAACCTTCACCAAGCGCAAAGGGATATTCAATGTCTGCTTTTTAATTTTCACACATCTACCAATAGGTGCCCTTCTTTGAAAGACAGTGGAAAACCTCCCTGTTCATTGTGGTTGAATCTGTGTTTGAAATTCACTGCTCGACTGAGGGACCTTTCAGATACTTGTATGTGTGGGGTACAGAGATGAGGTAGTCAGTCAAAAATCATGTTAAACACTATTATTGTGTCCATGCAATGTATTACGTGACTTGTTAAGCACATTTTTACTCCTGAACGTGTTTAAGCTTGCCATAACAAAGGGGTTGAATACAGTACTTTGTTTTGTTTTGATTCAAGACATTTCAGCTTATCATTTTTTTTTTTTTTTTTGCATTTGTAGAACAAAATCAAAAAACATCATTCTATTTTGACATTGTGGATTATTGTGTGTAGGCCAGTGAAAAAACAACCTAATTTAATCAATTTTAAATTCAGGCTGTAACAATAAAATACGGAAAAAGTCTAGGGGTGTGAATTAGTGATGCGTGGGTTGACTCATAACCCGCAGTCCCCCCAGTTATATCCGTTGGGCTGACGGGTTTATGTATATTTCTTGTGCAATTTATATGTATAGGTTTTTCTTTAATTATTTTAGGCTGTCTGGCATTAGTGCGTAAGCCTAAGGTTTAGGGTCAAACTGTATGCAGGGCAAATAGTCTACACGCCTATCGCCAAATGTTTTTGGGAGCGGGCAGAAAAGGTTTACGTCACTCCACAGAGGCAAAAGGGAAAATGTCGGAGTTTAATTCAATAAGAGAAAAGCTGAAGAGTTGAAAATAAAAGAGGGCCAGAAAAGTAATGTTTGGGAAAAATTTGGTGAAGTGGTAGCTCTGTCAGCTCTGGGATTCGATCCGGCAAACGTTCGGTTACTGGCCCACTGGGCTACCCGAAAGAGTCTATATGCTGAAGCCATCTTGTGGCGCATTTCATTGTACACATGCGCAAAGCGACTTTTTAATGTGCCGTATAGATAGCCTATTACAGAAGCATACTTGTAAACAGTTAGGCCTACTTGAAAGAGCGCGGTGCTGCTGCAGGTGCAAGTAGAGTTGTGACTCATTGGCGGGTCTGGCATCGCCCTAGGCAAGAAGCACGGTCGAGTTGACGACACTAATGGTAACTTCTACCTTACCGGTATAAAAACATCAAAGCTGTATTTAAATGTAGAAATAACAGGCATGATCTAGACTTCTGGCGCGAGCGTACGGGAATGGCACCACCAGGCATACTGTTTACGCTATTTCTGAGACGGCTTTCCGCACGGAGCCACATCAGTATTTATTGCATTCATTTTTGTTTTATATTACTAGTTTTGCAATAAGCATGGTGTCAGCTGTACTTACAGAATTCTGCGATGTAGAAAGAGACGACATAATTATCCTCACACCAATCTAGCGTTGAGGTTGGCCGCCCCCAGTATCCCAGCCTGTCTGCGGATGGAGCCATGATGGAAAAAACGATCGGGCAGTTCTGTGTGGCTGAAGTCCAAACACTTAAAAGACACACCCTATCCCCTCAGCCCTCAAATGAAGTGGACACTTCTGATGACGTGTCATGACGTCTGACGAGTATACACTTACAGGGCGAGGGAGGAAGTAATGATTTTTGTGTGTGTGTGAGTTAAGGAGGAGTGCAGCATCTTTAGTACTGACGAATTATGACCGAAAGGCGCCCTCCATCCCCTCAGTGACAACCAATTGTATGTATTAACCCTAGATGACTGACAGGGGGCGCTGTTTTGAAGGCACTGCGCCGCCATTTTGGTACACCATAGTAAAATATATACAGTACCAGTCAAAAGTTTGGACACACCTACCCTTTCCAGTGTTTTTCTTTATTTGGACTATTTTCTACATTGTAGAATAATAGTGAAGACATCAAAACTATGAAATAATACATGGAATCATATACTGGTACCCCCTGTATATAGCCTCGCTATTGTTATTTTACTGCTGCTCTTTAATTATTTTATTTCTTATTTTTTACTTATCTACTTAATTTTTTACTTAGGAGGTATTTTTCTTAAAACTGCATTGTTGGTTTAGGGCTTGTAAGTAAGCATTTCACTGTAAGGTACATGTCACAAATAACATTTGATTTGATGTAGTAACCAAAAAATTGTTAAACAAATCAAAATGTATTTTATATTTGAGACTGTTCAAAGTAGCCACCCTTTGCCTCGATGATAACTTTGCACACTCCTGGCATTCTCTCAACCAGCTTCATGAGGTAGTCACCTGGAATGCATTTAATTTAACAGGTGTGCCTTGTTAAAAGTTAATTTGTGAAATTACTTTCCTTCTTAATGCATTCGAGCCAATCAGTTGTGTTGTCATAAGGTAGGTGTCACTTCTACTCCCGCTCCCCCTCTCCAGCAAGCAATGTCGCAGGTTTACTAATCCCTGGCTCTGACTACCATCATTACGCACACCTGGCACCATCGTTATGCGCACCTGCGCCTCATTATGAGACTCACTTGGACTACATCACTTCACTGAATACCTCCCCTATATCTGTCAATCCCTTTCATTCCCTGGCAGTATTAGTTATGTGTTTCATGTCCAGACGCTACTCTTGTTTTGTTTCGATCTATGTTTATTGTATTATTAAACTCACCCCCTGCACTTGCTTTTTGACTCCCAGCGTCTCCTTTACAAAATACTGCCTTGACAAATGGAAGTAGCAGGAATTCAGGATATCTCCCAGTCGACAAACAGGGATACCTACTTTGTCAACACCATGACCAGCTGGCACAACTTGGGAAGGCTATGGAAGAGGTTCTTCGCAGTCTTCAACGTCTCAAACATATCCGAGAGGCGTTGCCTTCATCTAGCGGAGGATACTCTGCCAACCGGCAGACCCAGCACACCAGTCCATTCACCAGTCCGCCCAGGTCAGCGATGCCCGTTTATCCCTCCCGGATAAATATGACAGAACCCCATCGAAATGACGTGGATTCCTACTCCCCACCACGAGAGGTCCAAGGTTGCCACTGTTATTTCTCTGCTGATTCTACGACCGTCTTGGAGAGAGGAGAGTAGGAACTGGCTTCGTATTAGGAGTTCATGGCTCTGTTCAGAGGTATCTTCGATCATCCACCGGAGGGCAGAGAGGGGGATGAGCGCCTATTCCAACTGCGGCAGGATTACCAGACCGCTGCCGAGTTCACGCTCACCTTCCGGGCAATAGCAGCATCCAGCGGATGGAATGAGCCGGGGCTCCATATGCTATTCAGAAGAGGACTGCACGAGGAGGTCCATACGGAACTGGCATGTAGAGACGTCAACCTCTTCTTGAACGTGATGGCCATCCACCTGGATAATCTACTTCGGGAACATCGGTATTCTCATCGCTTCTCTCCCTCCCTCAGTGACCACTCTATCAGACCCTGAACCCATGGAGGTAGGGGTCACACGCCTCCCCGCGCCTGAGGATGGAAACAGCTGGGGCTCTGTCCCTATTGTGATCAAGGGGGGCACCAGCTCCAGCATTGTCCGGTACGTCCCAACTTGGCATCCACGAGAGCAGAGGGACAGTCAAGTGATTTTCCACCTCCTGGGGCAGTATTGATCAGACCCTTGCCTCCTCTCTGAACATCACCTCATACCCGCTCTGCCCTCTGCCCTCTGTTTCAAGGCCTTGATAATTGGCCACGAGGATCTGGAATCATCACACACATCACCACACCACTCACGTAGATGTGGACATTCGCCAGGCTCTGGAGAGGGAACCTGCATGTATACGGATGATCTCCATGCGTGGTTTCCACCGTGAAGCATGGAGGAGGGGGTGTGATGGTGCTTTGCTGGTGACACTGTCTGTGATTTATTTAGAATTCAAGGCATACTTAACCAGTATGGCTACCACAGCATTCTGCAGTGATATGCCCTCCCATCTGGTTTAAGCTTAGCGGGACTATCATTTTTTTTTGCGGTACAATGACCAAAAAGACACCTCCAGGCTGTGTAAGAGCTATTTGACCAAGAAGGAGAGTGATGGAGTGCTGCATTAGATGACCTGGCTTCCACAATCATCCGACCTCAACCCAGTTGTGATGGTTTGAGATGAGTTGGACCGCAGAGTGAAAGAAAAGCAGCCATCCAGCATATGTGGGAACTCCTTCAAGACTGTTGGAAAATCATTCCAGGTGAAACTGGTTGAGAGAATGCCATGAGTGTGCAAAGCTGTCATCAAGGCAAATGATGGCTATTTTGAAGAGTCTAAAATGTATTTTTATTTGTGTAACACTTTTTTTGTTACTACATGATTCCATATGTGTTATTTCATAGTTTTGATACCTTCACTTAGAAAATAGTAAAAATAAAGAAAAACCCTTGAACGAGTAGGTGTGTCCAAACTTTTGACTGGTACTGTATATATTTTTTGGGGAATAGTAAGAATACCTTACTGTCCCCACTACAACAACAACAAAAATACCTAAATACATTTGATTGAAATACTGTAGAATTCCATTCATTCCTATGGCGGACTGCTCCTACTGAGGACTACCATTATGGTGGCCGGTGGCTATGAAGTCTCTCATTGGCCATTACATAGCATAAGCACTCCAGGGTTTATACACATCATTGGTTTACAACCAACCTGGTACAGGTGAGTTTTGCTTGGGCAGGTTACTGCAGAAACATACCGACATTCACAACAGTGTTTTCTTAAATGTATCAGTGGTATAGGCCACTTTCGGGTTCTCATCCTGGCAAATGGTACAACAATGATTGTGCTTTAAATTCATGTTATTACTGTGTAATTAACTTTAAACCATGTAATTAAATACACTTTTTAAAAACGGCTAATTTATATACCATAATCATTTTTGACACTTTAAAATGCCCCATGAGCTTAGTTCAACTGTTGTTCCCCATCAGAACCCAAAATATAGGCATGTTTTACTCTATTGTTCGTTAACAATACAGGCCTAATTATAAACAAACACTGTATAGTCTTAAAACATGGTTCAAACTATCATTTTGATATCATCGATGGTCAGTCCTTGCATCCATAGCTCTTTCTATGAATTTGAAAACGGTTAAATTTCTCCAGCCCCATCACTTATCATTTTACCAAAACAGTGGCTGGGCGTTGATTTGTTATTGATTGAACTGCAGATTGCCCCTTTAAGTGTATTCTATTAATTTATTGGGAAATATAGCCTATACTGCGTTGTTCCTTACAAAGGTTTAGATGACCAGTACAAATAGAGGACTCAGGAAGCTGTGACATACTAGCCAGAAATACCAGTTTATAGGTACACTGAAAAATAGTAGAGGGATTGAAAACTTGGTACAACACATCTGCATAAAGTGCAGGTAATAATTTCTGTCTTGTCCTTCTAGATCTTCATCATGATGTTAACAAGATGGTATTAAGATGGACCAGCTTGAACTTGAGAAAAGTAAGTCAACCAACATCTGATGAATGGTAAGCCTTCTACAACATTCTTGACATAACTCTCTGCAAGTTTAGTTCAGTTCTCAACACTGGGGACACTCAGGGGTGCATGCTTAATCCCCTCCTGTACTCCCTGTTCACCCACGACTGTGTGGCCAAGCACGACTCCAACACCATCATTAAGTTTGATGACACAACAGTGGTAGGCCTGATCACCAACAACGATGGGACAGCCTATAGGGAGGACGTAAGAGACCTGGCAGTGTGGAGCCAGGACAACAACCTCTCCCTCAACGTGAGCAAGGCAAAGGAGATGATCGTGGGCTACAGGGAAAGGAGGGCCGAACACACCCCCATTAACAACGACGGGGCTGAAGTGGAGCGGGTCGAGAGTTTCAAGTTCCTTGGTGTCCACATCACCAACAAACTATCATGGTCCAAATACACCAAGACAGTTGTGAAGAGGGCACAACAACACATTTTCCCCCTCAGGAGACTGAAAGGATTTGGCATGGGTCCCCAAATCCTCAAAAAGTTATACAGCTGCACAATCGAAAGCATCCTGACCGGTTGCATCACCAACCTGGTATGGAAACTTTCCCTGCCTCTGACCGTAAGGCGCTATAGTGGGTAGTGCGTACGGCCCAGTACATCACTAGAGCCAAGCTTCCTGCCATCCAGGACCTATATACTAGGTAGTGTCAGAGGAAGGCCCAAAAAATTGTCAAAGACTCCAGTCACCCAAGTCATAGACTGTTCTCTCTGATCCCGCACGGCAAGCAGTACCAGAGCGCCAAGTCTAGGCCCAAAAGTCTCCTCAACAGCTGCTGAACAATTAATCAAATGGCCATCAGGCCTATTTACATTGATCCTTTCTTTTTGCACTGCTGCTACTCGCTGTTTATTATCTATGCATAGTCACTTTACCCCTACCTACATGTACAAATGACCTCAACAAACCAGTTCCCATACACATTGACTCGGCATTGGCACCCCCTGTATATAGCATCGTTATTTTATTGTGTTAATTTATTTATTTAGTAAGCTCATGAAAGCCATTGAACATGTTTAATTCACACAAACTTAATCTGAAAGTTTCAGTATTGATTATTTACAGTAATCTCAGTAAATATGGTAGCATGATTGCCATTGCTAGCTAGATAACTAGCTAAAACGGTTGCCGAGCAACAATCATTTCAAGAAGATTTGTAAGAAGATATTTGAGAAGTTCCTAAGAAAATTATGAAATCTTAAGATTGTTGAGGAATTGCACTTACAAACTATCTTATGAATTTTTTTTTTTCTTAAGAAGTTGCTTAACTTTTTGCATAAGAAGTGTTTTGTGAATCTGGGCCATAATCATAGGCTCATAATCTTCAGTGGAAGGCCCTGCAGCTTGGGCACGGCCCTCAAAAGGTTCTTTGCCAGATTGAGGATCTGGATGTTAGGAGGGCTCACCACCTGTGGATCCCTAGTCATGACCGTGGTCAGCAGGTTGTTGGACAAGCTGAGATCTTGGAGCCTTTTGCTGCTCAGGTCCACATCAGCCAGGGGCAGGCCAGAGAAGCAGCCCGGGGCCAGCTCCTCCAGGGTGTTGTGGCTCAGGTCCATGGTCTCCAGGTAGCGCAGCCTAAAGAAGGTGCTGCTGTTGAGTCTGGAGAGGAGGTTGTTGCTGACCAGGGTGGTGTACCCTGGCCCAGAGACGGTGGTGTGGATGGCGCTGGAGGACAGGTCCAGGGAAGGAATCCAGAGGGATGGAAATGGGGACCACCAGACCATGACCTCGGCCCACCCTGGTTAGGCTGAAGCTGTCGAACAGACTGAAGCTCTCCACTTCACAGAGACAGCCCGGGTGGCAGTCCGTCGCTGCAGCCACGTAGTGGAGGATGAGCAAGAACCAAACCCTCACACCCAGGAGACTGGACATTGCAAAGATGCAAAATGTTTTAATTAATTAGGTTTTAATTTAATTAGTTCATTACATTCCTCTTCAAGTATTTCACAAGAGTTTGGTTATTTAGGAGTCTATGAAGACCTACATTATTACGTTCTTTAAATCAGCACTTTTTCTCTTAGAATTAATTGAATGTCAAGCTCAATCAAATGTTCACATGCACAGAGATAATTAACATTAAAAGTTTTTATATTTCTGTTGTCAAAGGAGATGAAATGCTAAGGAAAGTAGGATTTCTTTTTTATTATTTTTGAACTTTACCCATTTTTCTCGCCAAAATCGTGGTATCCACGTTTTGGAGCCACTATCTTGTCTCATTGCTACAACTCCCGTACGGGCTCGGGAGAGACGAAGGTTGAGAGCCTCCGATACACAACCCAACCAAGCCGCAATGCTTCTTAACACAGCGCCATCCAACCCAGAAGCCAGCCGCACCAATGTGTCGGTGGAAACACTGTGCACCTGGCAACCTTGGTTGGCGCGCACTGTGCCCGGCCCACCACAGGAGTCGCTGGTGCGCGATGAGACAAGGATTTCCCTACCGGCCAAACCCTCCCTAACCCGGACGAGGCTAGACCAATTGTGCGTCGCCCCACGGACCTCACGGTCACGACCCCACGGACCTCACGGTCACGACCGGTTACGACAGAGCCTGGGCGCGAACCCAGAGTCTCTGGTGGCTGCAGTACAGCTCCCTTAACCACTGTGCCACCCGGGAGGCCGGAAAGTAGGATTTCAATAAAAATTGTGATATGGTATTTGGTCAGAGTTGATAACTTTATCTGTGAGTGAAGCAGGAGCTTAACCTGATGGTTGTAAATCAAAAAGCGTCTGTGTTCATTCATCCACCATGTATGCATCGCTCATAATCTCACATGGAGGGATTACATTTAGAGACACTAAATATTTTTTGTTAAAAGAACACATATCAGTCTAATATCATCAATTAACACTAGCAAATATTTTTACTAATATGCTGCTGTCAATATATCTTAGGTTGTTTTCAAGCGTTTCAGTTAATTGTTTGAACTCAGTCCGGTTCGCTTACTTTTTTGTGCAGTGTGAACACTCCAAATGGAACTCAGACCCCTCAAAAGAGGAAAACAAAAAACAAACAGACAATCTCCAGATGTGGTCTGAGTTCAGTTCGCTTGAATTCCACGGTCGGTTCCCTTTTTTAGCTCCCCAGGTTCGCTTGTCACTTGACTACCGCAACACCGTTTCCCCTGCCATAAACCATCACATTGGTGCTACAAAAGAGAGAAGTTGATGATGTGCAGGTTCCCTGAAAAAATGCGTGCTGTTTCTAGATATTGATTAGCGATTGTCAAGGATACACTAAATTCCAAAATGTATGGAGTTTTTAGTTCATATTATTTGTTTGCCATATATCTTAAGAGAGCTTCATAAACTGTTTATTGATAGTGTGAGAAGAAAACATATTTGGAGAGATTCACAACATAGGGTACAAAATCTATTCTAGCTCTTAAAGGGGCAGTAGCCTACTTTTGGGTGTACAATTTTAAATGACAGCATTATTTATTCTGAAATTATTACATTTCTATGTATTCTGTTAACAATCAAATGTAAATGTTAATAGTATCTTCTGATTACAAGTATTATGTCTCATATTTTAACATAGGTATATCTAGCTGTCCGATAAGGCATTCTAATTGAATGACTTGTCCTGCACTTTGTAAAAACCCAGTGAACTGGCAAAAGAGTTGAGTCCTCATTCAAAGACAAGGGCAGTGTGAATACAAAGCACATTAGACATTACATTTACATTACATTTAAGTCATTTAGCAGACGCTCTTATCCAGAGCGACTTACAAATTGGTGAATTCACCTTCTGACACGTGTCATTCTTGTGGCCCTGTGCTCTAGAGAACATCACACTGCTCAGATGTCTCATCATGTCAACCGGAGAGGTCACACTTGTCCCAGTCTCTGTTCCTGGAAGGGATCAGCTGTGCAGTGTGTGTGTGTGTGTGTGCAAGCTCTGTGGCGTCATGGTGAAATACCTGCCCAGGGGGCAGCATGGGGCACCAGGTGTGGCTGTACAAAGCACAGCTTATTCACTGAAATCTTCCATATACTATAAGTCAACCAACCCTATCTGAACTCTGGAACATGAATGAGCTGTTCCTAAATTTACCTAGTATTTTTGCATTAGCATTACTTTGTGTATTATTTGGTTACATATTAGATCATAAACGTTGGTACACTCAAACTATTGTAGTAGTACACACATAGGTCTAAATGCCTTTTCCTTTTCTCTTTCAATGGAATATTCCTACTTGGAAACCTTAAACCACACTTGGCAGTGAAATTGCTAGAGAGAACATAACACAGGAGGGTGTTATTCTAAATGTTGGGGGGACAGATTTGTTGCCAGCATGACTAAGACAATAACTGCATTTTGGTTTTATTTAGGAAATGGACACAGTATATTTGTTCACTAATTTTAAGCGCAACCTTATCTTTGACTTTGAAGGGTATAAATTCATTTAATTAATTAACAGACTTCTTTGAAAATGAGTGCATATACAGAGTGCATTATCTTGACTGTCCTGACAACATTCCTCCTTTCACAGCCTCTACAGATAGATGTGGAGTAAGCCAGTAATTTACCACAATAGAGGAGACCTGTTGTTATCATCCCTTTCCTTTCTCTGCTCTACCATTCTCCCACCAACACCATTTGATTTCACATGTGTGTACAGCATCACTAATTTAAACTACATCCTGTATCCTTTCTTTCAGGATCAAAAGTTGTGTAGGGGGCCATTGTATTATCATCTTCACAGATGGATGTTGCTTTTTGGTCATCAAATGAAAGGGAACTGCATTGAGGATTCTGCATTAAATGATTCACTTGACAAAAAACTAAATCCTTTATTGCAACACAGTAGAAATGTAAGCCATGTAGGCTATGGAATCTCTCATGTTCAGATCGTTAGCCTACAACAGGGAATCACAGACAGAAATTGTATGCTTGTGATCACCAATCCGTTACAATGTTTTTGAAATTATATGCTATCCATGACAATGTTTCAGGGGACTGCTATCCGTTACAGCTGGGGTTCTTAAACTTTTTTAGCCTAGGACCCAAATTAGAAATTCTGTGCTTTCCTGGGACCCAAGCTTAGGAAAATATGCAACTATAAGTAAATATTGGTACATTTCATTACCATTATGCCTAAAAAAAAGTAATATAGACAAAAACAAATAACAATGAAATACCCATGAATATATTTTGATGTTTATTTTTCCCCATTAAAAACTCTTTACATATCTGGCTCGGTTGGAACTGTTGCTGTTAAAATACAATAAATAATTTCATTCTGAACTGGAATAAAGGATTAATCACATCACACAGATGTATAACAGAACACACACGCACAGGCTTTTTGATCGTGCAACCCAAAGTATTCTGTATACATCTGGCCCTTCTGCGTTAACAAACCTCCAAACGAGCTTCAACGCCATACAACACTCCTTCCGTGGCCTGCAACTGCTTAAATCCTAGTAAAACGAAATGCATGCTCTTCAACCGATCGCTGCCCGCACCCGCTTGCCCGCCCAGCATCACTACTCTGGACGGTTCTGATTTAGAATATGTGGACAACTATAAATACCTAGGTGTCTGGCTAGACTGTCCTTCCAGACTCACATTAAGCATCTCCAATCCCAAATTAAATCTAGAATCAGCTTCCTATTTTGCAACAAAGCCTCCTTCACTCATGCTGCCAAACATACCCTAGTAAAACTGACTATCCTACCGATCCTTGACTTCGGTGATGTCATTTACAAAATATCCTCTAACACTACTCAGCAAATTGGATGCAATCTATCAGTGTCACCCGTTTTGTAACCAAAGACTCATATACTACCCACCACTGCGACCTGTATGCTCTCGTTGGCTGGCCCTCACTTCATATTCGTCGCCAAAACCCACTGGCTCCAGGTCATCTGTAAGTCTTTGCAGCCTTATTGCAGCTCACTGGTCACCATAGCAACACCCACCCATAGCACGCGCTCCAGCAGGTATATTTCACTGGTCATCCCCAAAGCCAACACCTCCTTTGCCTGCCTTTCCTTCCAGTTCTCTGCTGCCAATGACTGGAACAAATTGCAAAAATCACTGAAGTTGGAGACATATCTCCCTCACTAACTTTAAGCATCAGCTGTCAGAGCAGTTTACCTATCGCTGCAGCTGTACACAGCCCATCTGTAAATAGCCCATCCAAACAACTACCTACCTCATCCCCATATTTGTTTTAGTTTTTCTGACTCATCTCATCAGTATGATTGAGTGTAGTCTGGCCCAGGGGTGCAAAGGTCAACGGCAAGGCAATGGAGATACGAACCGCCCTTGCTGTCTCTGCCTGGCCGGCTCTCCTCTCTCCATTGGGCTTCTCTACTTCTGACCCTATTACGAGGACTGAGTCACTGGCTTACTAGTGGTCTTCCATGCTGTTCCTAGGAAGGGTAGGTCCCTTGAGTGGGTTGAGTCACTGACGTGATCTTCCTGTCCTGTTTTGCGCCCCCTCGGGCTCGTGTGGTGGAGGAGATCTTTGTGGGCCCTAGGACCATGCCTCAGAACTACCTGGCCTGATGACTCCTGGCTGTCCCCAGTCCACCTGATCGTGCTGCTGCTCCAGTTTCAACTCTTCTGCCTGCGGCTATGGAACCCACACCTGTACACCGGAAGTGCTACCTTGTGCCGGACCTGCTGTTTTTGACTCTCTCTGAATGCTCGGAAATTAAAAGTGACATTTACTCCTGAGGTACTGACCTGTTTCACCCTCTACAACCACTGCAATTATTATTTGACCCTGCTGGTCATCTATGAATGTTTGAACATCTTGAAGAACAATCTGGCCTTAATGGCCATGTACTCTTATAATCTCCACCCAGAAGACTACTGGCCACCCCTCAGAGCCTGGTTCCTCTCTAGTTTTCTTCTTAGTTTCCTGCCTTTCTTGGGAGTTTTTCCTAGCCACCGTGCTTTTACATCTGCATTGCTTGTTGTTTTGGGTTTTAGGCTGTTTTTCTGTATAGCACTTTGTGACATCTGCTGATGTAAAAATAAATAAATACATTTGATTGATTAAACAACTTCTCCCTGGGCGCCAATAACTTGAATGCCGATTAAGGCAGCCCCCTCTCCGCACCTCTCTGATTCAGAGGGGTTGGGTTCAATTCTCCAGTCCCTTCGGTGTGACCACTGTGACTCAAGCAGTGTACCCGTACTGTCTAGCTTCAACCCTCTGTCTTTTCAGATCTTGTTTTGTCAGATTACTTTGGAGCAGAGTTTCGTGGCCTCGTGCCATGGTGCATTAATGCAAAAGACAGCCTGTGGGACCGACGCTCTACAACACATAGAAATGAACTATAAATAAGTCCAGGCCCTGAAAATCATGAGATTGATGTGTGATCTTAATTGCATTATAGGCTATTTATATTTTATATGTTTTCATATAGCCTGTATGAGAACCAACTATTTAATAAGTTAAGATGTCAAAAACATTTTTCATCATTTGAATTTGTATGAAAAAAATACAAGCTGGATACATTTGATCTGCATTTAAAAATATATAAATGTAAGCAAAACAATACTTATTCTTGATCTAAGGGAGAAATAGTAAGCCCATTGAGCCCATGGGATGTTACATTTTGTTTGCCTACATTGTAAGCCACTAGATGGAGAGAGATGCCTAAATGATCCCCAGTGCCACATGATTACAGATAGGCATGCATGGAGCCTATTAGGATTATAAAACACTTAGACTTACTGTAGATGTCAGTTTACTCCTTTGACCAACTAGAAAACACTTGCTCGTATACCTATTTAATAACTCAGTAATGAATTACTACAGTAGCAACATATTTCAAGTTAATACACAGGTGTAGGAGCAACTCATTGAATCCCAACAACTGTCTGACCTGATCATCTTAAAGAGAGCCACAGGATTTTTTATTTCACAAGGTACGTTGACTGAGAACACATTCTCAGCAACAGCCTGGGGAATAGTTACAGGGATGAATAAGCCAATTGTAAGCTGGGGATGATTAGGTGACCATGATGGAATAAAGAACAGCTCAGGAATTTAGCCAGGACACCAGGGTTAACACCCCTTCTCTTACAATAAGTGCCATGGGATCTTTAATAACCTCAGAGAGTCAGGAAACCTGTTTAACATCCCATCTGAAAGACAGCACCCCAATCACTGCCCTGGGGCATTGGGATATTTTTTAGATGAGCAAAGAGTGCTTCCTACTGGCCCTCCAACACCACTTCCAGCAGCATCTGGTCTCCCATCCAGGGACTGACCAGGACCAACCCTGCTTAGCTTCAGAAGCAAGCCAGCAGTGGGATGCAGGGTGGTATGCTGCTGGGATGCAAACCTAACTTGGATATGTGAATGGTCCCATAACACTCAATCGGCCCATGGTGGGAATCCTGTGGGCTTCTTTGCCTATGGCATCCCACTCCATCTGACCAATAATTATATAAGGCTATGATCTGGACATAGTAGCTGCTATAGACATCTGCATAGGTTGTCAAGGTTTGGAGATGTGGCACTGGAGAGTATGACATGCACTGTTATGCAAAGCCACTCACTATACATACAGTAGATGGTGTTTTAGCATAACATTTGAAAGATATTAATTTCCTTTTGTAGCACAACCTTGTGAATTTTCTAAAGTCGTATAGCTGTAATTCCTTTTGTCCAATCAGTTGGAAACTCCTATTAGCTCCTGCACTTGACCTCACAAACCCTGCCATTCCATCCTAGTTGTCACCATAAGTTCGCCCTCGAACCAAATCACATTACAACATTCTTTTGTTTTACCATTTTATTGGAAAAAGAGAAAACTTCTAACTATCTCATACCATTCCATTGTTCCAAAAAAGCATATTCTTTTGTGGCAAAACGTGACAGTGTTGAGACAGGGCTAGGCTGATTAATCAAAAGTCTTCCACAGATATCACCTTTCTTTCTTTCACTCAGAGGTTAGTTAGCTAAAGAGTACAGAGCAGTGCTTTCAGTGCGGGTCAGTAAAAAGCCAAACAGAGGCGCGTCCCCTGGGTCATAGATTCATGTGCTTTGGGGGAGTGAACAATAGGCTAGCACCATGTAGTAAGATTGTGAAAAGGCTTGTGAATTAAAAAACATTTTTTTTACATTAAAGATATTGGAACCCACACGAATTTCACAAAGTCAAAATGTGATATTTGGTGACGGGTACACGGTAATCATAGCAAAACCTGTAAAGAAAACAGAAACACTTTACTTGCTCAGCACATTTGAATGAGATTATCACACAATGAGTTATTTTTAATAAAGAGTATGAATACCCCGACAATAGTAATTTGATGTTGACTTAATCTCAAGTAAACTGGTAGAAACAAATAGTCTGGAATTCAAAGTAAAGTGAAACAATAGTGAAACAGAGCGTGCATTCAGTTGGGATCCCAGACTGACAGACAGACAGGAGAGGAAACCCTGAGAGTAACACTGATTTTATATTTAAGGCGATAGTCTGGGAGATCATACTTAATGTAAGTATCCATCCTGTGATCTGCCCTTAATTAAAATACTCAAACATGCCACGTGGTGATGGTGATTACTAACTAGCCTGGAATCCAAACTGAATATCGCTTTCTATTCAGTTTGGATTGCAGGCTTGATGATGATACCATGTTAAGGTGAAGTTAATGTTTTTTTTGGAGTACACAATGCTTTGTTTCTTACAACACAGGACAAAATACACAAAAATATATTTCTGAATCATGCATTGTGAAAAACAGGCATGAATGTTGGCACATAGATGATGAAATGGGAATGTACTCTTGAGTTATAAAATGTACAATTCATTTTCTCTCCCTCCTCTCTTTTGCATAGGAAAATACAAACACATACACACACAAATGCCTGTGCATACAAAAACACTTCACCGAAGACTCAAAGTTGTTATAATTCATCTCTCATCTTCTCGCCCTTAGGTCGGACCAGTCTGCCGAGGAAGAGGATGGAGTTGGTCTTGGTGTCCTTCACAAGGAAAATGAAGGGGTGGTCAGCGTAGAACAACTTGGGGTTTTTCAGTTTATCGGTGCCAAAGATGCTGGTATTGATGGGGTTCCCATCAGTGTCCCACTCCATGGCAGAGGCATGGAAGACGTTGGACAGGTACAGGTCCTTCTTCCCAGAGATGTTGGACAGGTCCGCCTTGGTCTTATTCACAGCCTCTGTCAGACCCAGCTCCCCAAGGTGTTTCTGTGTGTGTGTGTGTGTGTGTGTGTGTGTGTGTGTGTGTGTGTGTGTGTGTGTGTGTGTGTGTGTGTGTGTGTGTGTGTGTGTGTGTGTGTGTGTGTGTGTGTGTGTGTGTGTGTGTGTGTGTGTGTGTGAGAGAGAGAGAGAGAGAGAGAGAGAGAGAGAGTTGTAAAGGAGTTCAGCCACCTAAGAGCATCGGGGATGTGTACTGTATAGTTAGTGTATACTAACATGTTATTCAAACTTGCATCTCATAAACATTTGATAAATGTGGTTTTCACCAATGACTTGTGCCATGTCTAGGTTTTTCCAGTACCTGGATGTTGTGGCTGACTTCCATGCTGACTTTGGGCAGAGACACAGCCACAGCCGTCTCCTTCAGCTTTCCCATCCAGTCATCCAGCTGCTTGCAGGTCAGCAGCTTCTCCAGCCTCTCCAGGGACTCCACGTGGTAGGGCATGAAGAACACCAGGCTGGATTTTTTATGGGCCAGGGGTATGCTCAGGATTAAAAGCTTATTCACTGTATCCTCGTGGAAACCATAGAGACCTGCAGGTACAACCAGTATGAGTACAGACTCAGAGACATTTCTAGAGCTTTTCTGTCCATCTTCCTTCACACTGAAATTAAAACACCCCAGTTCAGTTTAAATATACTGTTTAATATTATCTTGAGGGACATGTTGTAATTGATTAACCTGTGCGGTGCATCATGGGTACACCAACAGTGTGAGAGCGAGACACCAGGAAGCCACGGTTGTCCACCATCTTTTGGTGGAACTGTTCATCCCAATGGGCTGTTCAGATTGAAAGTAAAATACAATTTACTGTAAATATGTGAATGGATGAAAAACAAGACAAAAGAGAGAAGAGTATCTCCCAAGTGCTGGTGCTTTGTAAGATCAAACTCACGTTTGAAGAACATGGCATTGATGATCATGGCCCCATCGGTCCTCTCCACGTCCTTGGTGACCTCGAGCAGTTTGCCGTCGGTGGACTTGGCCGCCCAATCGTTGATGGACTTCACAGCGCTCTTCTTGTCCTTAAAGTTGATCTTAGTGTGGTCATAGTTGTAGTGCTTCTTGCTGCTCTTGACAAAGGCATCTGCGAAGTTGACCGAGCTGGGGCTGTAGATGCGATTGCTGATCTTCCAGGTGACGTTGCGGGTCTTGGAGTTGCTGACCTCCTCTAGGAGCTCGGCCAGGCCGGCGTGAAGCTGCTCGTCCTTTACCTTGTCGGCACTCAACACGGTCTTTACCTGGGAGGCGGTGGAGGCCTTCCCCCCGAGGGCCACCAGGCCCAGGGAAGAGGCCACAACCACAGGGGAGAATAGGATGTTCTCCAGGTCCTTCTCCTTGACCATGTTCTGGTAGAGGCTAAAGGCCAGGCTGGCGCTGTTGTTGGCCAGCAGGGTGGCGTGGTTACTTAGGACCTTGTCTGCCAAGGCGGCAGTAGCAGCGGAGGCTGTGGTGGCCAGTAGGGCCATGGCTACAAGGTTAGTCACCCACATAGTGTCAGAACGATCATTAAAGACCTGAGAGGGGACATGATAGAGCATCAGAGCAATTGCAGAGCAACAGAGTCTCAAATCTTTAGTGTCAGAGGAAAATTAAATGAAATTTGCCCTGGATTTTGAGAACAGAAAACCTTTGTAGGACTTCTCTCCTTACCCTTGCCAGTGATAGCACGAGTTAAGGAGATAACCCACTTCTCCAACCCGTTGTTGAGATTCAAGTGGAATACCACTTGTCCTTTATTCATCCTGGATGATGCAGAATAGACATGCTGTGTGGTATAAGCTTTCAGTATGCGGTCTGTAATGTAATTCATTGATGGAGAATCTGAGAGCAGGTTTGTCCATGCCAAGTTCAAGGCAAGACTCAAGAGCCACGTTTATACTGCAGCTGTAGAACACCTACGATATTTCAATCAAGCTCTCGCTTCATCTGGTGGACCAATCACTTTTTCTTTTCTCTTGCTACTCAAAGGAGTGTTGCCCTAAAGGAAGACTACACAGACAAGTGCTCAACAGGGTCAGATTTAGCTGCAGAATCTAAACAAAAGGATTGTATGCATCCTCTGAGGCTTGGAATTAGTGACCTTTTAAGCAGGTGCGAGGTTTCAAATGTTCCACTGTCTTTGAAACATTTGATCTTTCAGCTTACTCAGGCTGTCATGCCTGTGCTATAGGGATGATGTTTTCAAAGTTTTGTTGGAAGTACAGATGATTTCAAAATATTCTCAGTTTGCATCTATCATTTTTTTTAAACGGACCAATCAGCACTGCCACAGTGTGAGATAGTCTATAGGAGGAGGGATATTCAAGTTTACATCATCATCATCATTAATATCTGTCATTAAATTACACAGCTCATTTACCTCTGCGTAATCGATCGGATGCTTTCTCGAGTCTCGACACTCTCTACCACCATGTAAAGAGAGATGCCCCATGGCAGAGCAAACTGTGCGTTAGATCAGAGCACAGATAGTCTGTTGCTGGGTGGGGCCGTTACTAATATGATAGGCCTACTTTACAGACAAGGCACAGTTCAAAGCAGCATTGCCACTCAAATGATAATCACTTTTAATTGATCATCACAACATTTTCACTGTTATGTGATCCATTAACTAAGCGTGAATACTGAAGATGGAGGAAGAAGCATGTTTTAGCCTGGCAACTTTTCGCATGCATCTTTTCCATTCAACTGGCCTACAAAATGCTCAACGACATGAAGTTGTATTCTAATGCAGCACTACTTTCTCGAAAGGCATTTTATAACCCTAAGCCCAAAATGGAGGGACTTTTCACATTCCTGGTCAGACATTTTCCTTCAGTTAACACAGTTCAGTGAATATCCCTCCCCCACTCTCACTCCCATCTCATCCCCCTTTAACTTACCAGGCTCTTTCAGCAGTTTTACTCTAGTATCTCTCTCAGCTTCCACACGGACAGATCTTCAGCTGGTCTATAAACCGTGGGAAATGAATTTCTGGAAGTTGGGAAAATAACTATTTCAATGAGGTGCAGTGATTTTCCATGCACAGTGAGCTGAGCTGGGCCCTCCCACTGTATCCCATTACTGTGGAGCAGCTATGCAGAGGGACTTTCCCCCTCCAGGTCCTAAAGCCTGAGACACACTGAGTGCTCATTCACACTGTCAACAGACATCTGGCAGAGTTTCTGTAATGTTCATAGTTCTGTATTCTGAAATGATGCTTATTTAATATACTGTACCCAGTTTTAGACCATGCAACATGATTTACCATAGCCCTACTGCAAGGCTGAAGGCTGAAGAATAATCATTTTTAGGGTGTAGAAAGTACTTCGGTATTATAATTGTTATGATTTAGTAAAGTTTACTTTCTAGTTGCAAAGGTTTTACTGTCCACCTCTTCCTCCCAGTGCCACGTTTGCGGCTGTGTCTGTCTGATTTGTGAGGCTTGTACCGTGGGATGCAGGAGGGGGATGTGTCCATTCAATGCCGGGCCATGCCAAATTGTTAAAATGCCCTGGTGTCTAACGGCACATAGTTTGATTCTATTTTCCCAAAAATGGGCACCATTTTTTCCTCTGTGGACATGCAGTTTATCCAATTATTCCTTGTCTAAAAAGCACCCATTTAGGTACTCTCAAACATAGTAGTGTTTCTACTGAGCAGCAATAAAGTTGAGGAAATCACTCAACATGCCACAGTAGCCCAGTGTTTGGTGCCAAGGAATTTGTGACATCATATTAGAAATTAGGTCACATTACATTGGCTACGCCTCAGCACTGCTAGAGTGAAAAGGCTATGAATAAGAAGCATGTTCTGTTGATGTTTAGATTACTGAACTACTTACATAGAGCCAACATTGGTCTGAGGACGAAAAAAGTAACCCCACACCATATCTTCAATCTCAACATGAAAAGCATAGCTTTCAGCTACATGTTTAGTGCTTTTGTACTAAACTCAGTAAACAAAGAAACGTCCCTTTTTCAGGACCCTGTCTTTCAAAGATCATTCGTAAAAATCCAAATATCTTCACAGATCTTCATTGTAATGGGTTTAAACACGGTTTCCCATGCTTGTTCAATGAACCATAAACAATTAATGAACATGCACCTGTGGGATGGTCGTTAAAACACTAACAGCTTACAGACGGTAAGGAATTAAGGTCACAGTTATGAAAATGCAGGACACTAAAGAGGCCTTTCTACTGACTCTGAAAAACACCAAAAGAAAGATGCCCAGGTTCCCTGCTCATCTACGTGAATGTGCCTTAGCCATGCTGCAAGGAGGCATGAGGACTGCAGATGTGACCAGGGCAATAAATTGCAATGTCCGTACAGTGAGACATCTAAGACAGCGCTACAGGGAGACAGGACGGACAGCTGATCATCCTCGCAGTGCCAGACAACATGTAACAACACCTGCATAGGATCGGTACATCCAAACCCCACACCTGTTGGGCAGGTACAGGATGGCAACAACTGCTCGAGTTACACCAGGAACGCACAATCCCTCCATCAGTGCTCAGACTGTCCGCAATAGGCTGAGAGAGGTTGGACTGAGGGCTTGTAGGCCTGTTGTAAGGCAGGTCCTCACCAGACATCACCAGACATCACCGGAAACAACGTCGCCTATGGGCACAAACCCACCATCGCTGGATCAGACAGGACTAGCAAAAAGTGCTCTTCATTGACGAGTCTCATCAGGGGTAATGGTCGGATTCGCATTTATCGTCGAAAGAAAGAGCGTTACACCAAGGCCTGTACTCTGGAGCGGGTTCCATTTGGATGTGGAGGGTTCGTCATGGTCTGAGGCGGTGTGTCACAGCATCATCGGACTGAGCTTGTTGTTATTGCAGACAATCTCAACGCTGTGCGTTATAGGGAAGACATCCTCCTCCCTCATGTGGTACCCTTCCTGCAGGCTCATCCTGACATGACCCTCCAGCATGACAATGCCACCAGCCATACTGCTCGTTCTGTGTGTGATTTCCTGCAAGACAGGAATGTCAGTGTTCTGCCATGGCCAGCGAAGAGCCCGGATCTCAATCCCATTGAGCACGCCTGGGACCTGTTGAATCGGAGGGTGAGGGCTTGGGCCATTCCCCCCAGAAATGTCTGGGAACTTGCAGGTGCCTTGGTGGAAGAGTGGGGTAACATCTCACAGCAAGAACTGGCAAATCTGGTGCAGTCCATGAGGAGAAGTTGCACTGCAGTACTTAATGCAGCTGGTGTCCACACCAGATACTGACTGTTACTTTTGATTTGGACATCCCCCTTTATTCAGGGACACATTATTCCATTTCTGTTAGTCACATGTCTGTGGAACTTGTTCAGTTTATGTCTCAGTTGTTGAACTTGATGGAAGACCCTCTTTACATACTGTAATGGTTGATAACATCTTGTGGTTTTTGCTCACATTTCTACACATTCTTACAGACCAGTCCGTTATTGTTTTCATTGTGGTAAGGCTGTGTACAGTATATAAAGTGCTATATAGTGCAGTCTCCAACTAAGATCTTATAGGCAAAGGCAAGCACAATGTTCTCTATCATTACTGGATGACTGGATTGAATAAACCTTCACATAAAACTTCATAGCTCACTTTGGTTACTGCTTGCAAATTATTGCATGTCAAGATGCATGTAAAAATAGCAACAATAGCAGCATGGGAATCCCATCAACATACAGTAGGGAAAGGGGGCAGGGGAACAGGATGTGCATCCGTCTCCATGTTGTCCAGCTTCCTGTGATGGCCTGCCTTGTTTCCACATCCAGAAATAACACGTAGCATAGGAGTGGAGACACAGATCATGGAGGGGGGAAAATAAGTATTCAAGAGAAAAACAGGTTTCAGCAACTTAGCTGCACTTACTAAATTAAATCAACTCATTAATAAGGCAGTTTTTTCCATGTTTTGTATATCAAATAAAGTCATTTTGTGTTTGAGAGAACCATCAGTTATTTTATCCGTAAAAGAACCATCAGTTTAGAGCAGGGTTTCCCAAACCACCTGGGTGCACATTTTGCCTTTTGCCCAAGAGACCAAGTTTTGGATACTCTGGTTTAGAGGATGAGTAAAACATTTTTTGTTGTTGTAAATCCTCTATTTTGAGAATGGCTACTTCTATATGTTAATATAGCTCACAGTTCTCATGTATTAAAGCAGAGGAGCATCCCCAAGAGACACCTTATTCTTCAGCTGTAAACTATTTTTCAGCAAACCTTTACTTTTGTCTCAAATCTGAGCTCTCTGCTGTGAGGAAGCAGGTCACAGTGTGGGGGTATTCTTCTGTTAGTAATGGAATGTTGCCTGATCTTCTTATGATGTAAGACCTCAGTAAGGTTACCCTGCATGCTGATGCAACCTTCAGCTGTTTTAATATCACCGACTATGGCCAAACCTATTCAAAGATGTGATCTACTGTACAAACTCTGGTACAGTAGTTTAGTGCCTGTCTGGAAGGCGTGAAAGGGTTGAGAGATATTTTGATATAGTTCATTCCGATCCCATTTATGCAGTGTTCTTCAATCATGTCCCTAAAGACCCATTGAGTAGGCTTTTCTTCCATCGCAGTACTAACATATCTGATTCTAATCAATGGGGTTAGTTGATATTATTAGAGGAATCAGGTGTGTTATTGCTGGGCTACAGCAAAATCTTGCACACACAGTAGGTATTTGAATGATGATTCAAGACCACTACACTGACGAATGGAGTTTGTGCAGACAATTAGTATCAGGCATAAATGATATAGATGTAATTTTCATCATATTGCTTACTCACGTAGCCAGTCCTTTCAGACGGTGTGTCTATTAGGGACTAGTTTACATTTGGAACTGGACAAATGTAGAGGCCCTCAAGTTAGCTGTGTGAGATACAGAAGGCAATAGCTTCCTCTGGTGGATGAAAATCATCAAATGAATACAGGAGATGATGATGATTCACCACCAGGGGCTGCCA
The DNA here is from genome assembly GCF_036934945.1 of Oncorhynchus masou masou. Taxonomy (NCBI): domain Eukaryota; kingdom Metazoa; phylum Chordata; class Actinopteri; order Salmoniformes; family Salmonidae; genus Oncorhynchus; species Oncorhynchus masou. The sequence goes on from NC_088223.1 coordinate 64,447,598, forward strand.
AGTGCTGGGGAATTATTCATGCAGCCACAAGCTCTGTATCTCTCTTGACTAGGATTGAGATATATGGGGGTTTTCTCCAGTGACAGTCACACAATTTCAACCATAGTTTATAAATCTGTAATAAACAGTTAGAAAACAATCAATAAATTTACAATTAACAGTATAAACTTCTAAACCCCCTTATAAATCAGTGCAGTTAATCTACAGAATAGTGATGTCACACCCCGGTCGGAATATATTGTGTTTGTCTTTATTTATTTGGTCAGGCCAGGGTGTGACATGGGTTTATTGTGGTGTGTTTTGTCTTGGGGTTTTGTTAGGTATTGGGTGTGTGGTTTAGTGGGGGTATCTAGCATAGTCTATGGCTGTCTGGAGTGGTTCTCAATCAGAGGCAGGTGTTTATCGTTGTCTCTGATTGGGAACCATATTTAGGCAGCCATATTCTTTGAGTATTTCGTGGGTGATTGTTCCTGTCTCATTGTTTGTTGTCACCAGATAGGCTGTATAGGTTTCCACGGTCCGTTTTTTGTATTATTAGTTATTTCATGTCGAGTTCCTTTTAATTAAAGAACATGAATAACCACCACGTTGCATTTTGATCGGCTTCTCCTTCGACAGACGAGAACCGTTACAAGTGCTCTCAGAAACAGAGAGACACAGAGAGTGTGTAGACCCACCTTACCTTCTTTGCTCACCAACTTCTGTTACAAGATTAAGTAAATTTACTCCACTTGTCAGCTACACAAGTATAGAGGTACCTGACACAAACATCTCCCAAACCAGGGGTTTAATCTGTGGCCGTTAGGCCTGGAATAGATCTCCTGCTGGATGTCACTCCCTCCCTGTGCCTGGTGTTGGCTCACTGCCTCAGAGCTGTAACAGGGGTTGGTGCTAGATGGCACCTGCGAAGGGCAGCCATCCTGATTCTTGGAGGTACCATAGACATCATCAAGGAGAACAGTTGAAATGTTAAGTGATGGAAATGATGAAATAGTGCAGGACATGTCAATTAGGGCTCCCGAGTATCGCAGCACTAAGGCACTGCATCTTAGTGCAAGAGGTGTCACTACAGTCCCTAGTTCAACTCCAGACTGTATCACACATCCGGCCATGATTGCGAGTCCCATAGGGTGACACACAATTGGACCAGCGTCGTCCGAGTTTGGCCGGGGTAGGCCATCATTGTAAATAAAAAATTGTTCTTAAATAACTTGCCTAGTTAAATAAATTAATTCAAGCATCAATACCAAATTCACCCTGTAAAAATGACCAGCCGTCATGATTTAGGACGATTATCCAGGGAACCTATGGAAAATAATTGATCATTCAGTTATTGAGTCCTTATTGGAAAATGTCCTATACATTGTGCACTTTTATTTACCTATCCAATGTGTGGGCCTTATTCTGATTCATCTGATCATATGTCAGATGCTCATTGTCAGTCACTAGCTGCAACCTGGATCAGGGGTAGACATAACATAGTGAATGTAAATCCATTACACTCCAATTAGTATGATAAGTTACATTTCATTTGATATGTAGTAATTTCTGGATGTCCATATTGTGTATGATATGGTATGCATTACAATTCGTATAGTATGTTGCAAATTGCAATTCTTAAAAATATGTTACAAATTACAATCATACAATATGTTATGATTTAGCAAAATGTATCATATTTTATGAATTCCAATTTGTTGAGGCTAACGTTAGCCAGGTGGCTAGGTGGCTAGCTAGGCTAAGGGTTTTGGGTTAAGGTTAGGCGTTAGGTTAAAGGGTTATTAAGGTTAGGGGAAGGGTTAGCTAACGAGTAGTTGCAAAGTAGCTAAAAAGTAGTAATTAATTGTAATTAATTCATTGCTAATTAGCTAAAATGCTAAATTCCATGATGCGATTCGAACACACAACCTTTAGGCCCTACTTTCGTTTTTATCCTGAAGTAAGTAACCTACTGTCTTATATAACCATACCTAACATAACATATCATACTATATTGAACATACATATGAACACAACATGCAACAATTTCTAAGATTTGGCTGAGGTACAGTTCATATAAGGAAATCAGTCATTTTAAATAAATTCATTAGGCCATAATATATGGATTTCACATGACTGGGCAGGGGTGCAGACGGGAGGGCCTGGGAGGGCATAGGCCCACCACTTGGAAGCCTGACCCAGCCAATATGAATATGTTTTTCTCCACAAAAGGGCTTTATTACAGACAGAAATACTCCTCAGTTTCATCAGCTGTCTGGGTGGCTGGTCGCATGTTCCCGCAGGTAAAGAAGCCGGATGTGGAGGTCCCAGACTGGCGTGGTTACACGTGGTCTGCAGTTGTGAGGCTGATTGGACATACTGCCAAATTCTCTAAAATGACATTAGAGGCAGCTTATAGTAGAGAAATGAATATTCAATGGTTGACATTTCTTCAGTCATCATGCCAATTGCACGCTCCCTCAAAACTTGAGACATCTGTGGCATTATGTTGTGTGACAAAACTGCATATTTTAGAGTGGCCTTCTATTTTCTCCAGCACAAGGTGCACCTGTGTAATGATCATGCTGTTTAATCAGCTTCTTGATATGCCACACCTGTCAGGTTGATGGATTATCTTGGCAACGAAGTAATGCCCACTAACAGGGATGTACACACATTTTTGCACAACCTTTGAGATAAATAAGCTTTTTGTGTGTATGGAAATGTCTGGGATATTTTCTTTAAGCCCATGAAACATGGGACCACACTTCACATGTTGCATTTATATTTTTGTCCAGTATAATTTGACAGTCCCTGATTTATGTTTACTATGTTACGTCTAGCCTATGAGACCAGGCTACTAGTTTCTAAAGCCCATACCCTGAATTAGTGCCGGGCAGAGGATACATAGCCTTTTCGTAACAGGTCTCTCAGAGCAAAGTGTGTTCACTGCAGCTCCACCCACACCGTGTAGGACGGATTAAGGTTCTATCCTTTTCTGAGAAGTGTGTAAACCTTCGGTGAGTCACAATCCTGTGAGTTATTTTGTTAGAATTCCAATGAAAATTCACTTCGGACATTGTCATTGGAAATGAGCATTCTCTGTGCGCCCGCGTCTGTAGTTTATCTACCCTAGATGTCATATTTTGTCATTCGATGGTTTGCCGACAAAACCCGAAACCTAATTCTCGCGAACCACAAAGTTTAGCGAATTATTTGAAGTCGGACGAACCCGCAATAACTTCAACGAGGGGACAAGTATCGGTGTACTATCACGGGAATATGGCTATGACAGATATATCTAATAGGCTACCTAGTTTTATAACTTTTGCTTTGGAGAAGATACGCAGTCGTGGAGGGAAGGTGAGTGTTGACATTGTGTGCAAGTTAACGGATTAAATGTAATATAAACCGACCAATATCACATAGCCTACTGTGTGGCTTGCCTTGTTTACCAGCGATCGTTTCATGAGTCCTAATGAGACATTGATGTGTAGACTGGTCAGACTGTACTGTACAGTGATGGCTGTAACACTTCTGGCATTTTTGTCAATTTCTCATAGATTGTTTGAGCTACTACATTCGAAACGTGATAGGAACAGCTTCCATCTGTCTGCTACAAATGGGTATAGGTATTATCTCTCTAAATAAAGCAGATAAATTGTGACTTTGTGGAAACATTACCCCGCCTTCGGGTCAGTTGAAACAGGGCTTGGTGAAATGTAACAGTTTGAATAAATGCATAAATCACGACATTCAACGAAATATTGATAGCTTTTATTGAGAACATGAGAACAGCCAAATTAATAAAATGTTTATTTTTACGTTCCATTAACTGGTCCTTCTCAACTAAACTACAACATCTGGACTAAACAATTGAATGTTTGTGGTGTCCCTTATGGAAGAAAAAAACAAATGAATTCCACATGTGAACACGTGTGATCCTTTGTGATGACATGTGATTTTATGTGAAGTTAATGTGATCACGTGAAAACATGTTTCACATATGAAAACATGTTTTTGGAACACTTCATGTAACATTTCACATATGAAAATGTGTTTTGGAACACTTCACATTAGATATTGAAGGGATTTGATTATCTGACACAGGTTGCCCCAGTGTAACAGGTGTGAAATGGATAGCTAGTTAGCGGGGTGCACGCTAATAGCTTTTCAATCGGTGACATCACTCCCTCAGATCTTGACGTAATTGTTTCCCTTGCTCTGCAAGGGCCGTGGCTTTTGTGGAGCAATGGATAACAATGCTTTGTGGGATACCTAGTCAGTTGTACAACTGAAATGTGTCTTCCATATTTAACACAACCCATCTGAATCAGAGAAGTATGGGGGGCTGCCTTAATTGACATCCATGTCTTTGGCACCCTGGGAACAGTGGGGTAACTGCCTTGCTCAGGGGCAGAACAACAGATTTTCACCTCGTCAGTTCAGGGATTCGATCCAGCAACTTTTCTGTTACTGGCCCAACGCTCTAACCACTAGCCTGTCTGCCTAGTGGTTTTGCTGATGTGTTCAGAGGGTTACTTTTTCGAGCCCAGGTTGGAGGGGGACAGAAGCAAAACTTACATTGATGCTGTTGACCCGGATCACTGGGTGCTGCAGAAAAGGAGGCGGTGAAAGGGGGGTGAAATGGCTAGCTAGTTAGCGGGGACAATTGGTGACATCACTCACTCTGAGACCTTGAAGTAGCTCTGCAAGGGCTGTGGCTTTTGTGGAGTGATGGGTAACAATGCTTTATGGGAGGCAGTTGTCGATGTGTTCATAGGGTCCTTGGTTCAAGCCCAGGTTGGGGCGAGGAGAGGGACGGAAGAGACATTGTTACACCAGGTAAAAAGTGATTGCATTCATTTTGGAACCGGGCTGCCTCCCGGGCGTGAGCCAGGTGCCCCGTTCAAAGCCCATTGCGAAGTCTGCTGAAAACAAAAGTGACGTAGATTAAGCACACAAATGTTATGTAATGGTCCCAGATAGTCCCAAACCATTAAGTAAAGTAATGGTATGGTGGTTTTAAAGTAAGTGGTACGCTGTTCCATCTCAAATATAACCTCACCTGGGATTTGGACTCCCCAGATTCTGGATTTTAGGTGTGCTGATCTTTCTGCTGAGCAATAATGTCTGTAGCATTCCCCTACACATTCAATGCCTATAATAAATCTATGCACAGAGTGCCATCTGCAGTGCTCTTTCAGTTAATCTGACTTTTCTCTCATCGTTGAATTTAATTGACATATTTCAGCAATTTGACGGTATTCTGTATGTTGTTTCAATGTTACTCCTGAATCATTATGAGAAATACAATATCATAGTTTTTCTTGAGCGTGTATTTAACAGGTGTGGTGGCATAGCAGAAATATCATAATGCCGGCAACCAAGAAGTTGTGAGTTCAAATCCCAGATGACACATTAAATGATAATTACTGTATAAATATACAGTTGAAGTCAAGTTTACATACACTTAGGTTGGAGTCGTTAACTTGTTTTTTTAACCGCTCTACAAAATATAGAAAAACAGAACACTGGACAACTCTTCAGTAACTAACAGTTAATTTGGCATCGGGTCTATAGTTTTGGCAAGTCTGTTAGGACATCTACTGTGTGCATGACACAAGTCATTTATCCAACAATTGTTTACAGACAGATTATTTCACTTAATTCACTGTATCACAATGCCAGTGGGTCAGAAGTTTACATACACTAAGTTTACTGTTCCTTTAAAACTTCTTATGGCTGCAGGGGCAGTATTGAGTAGCTTGGATGAAAGGTGCCCAGAGTCAACGGCCTGCTCTTCAGTCCCAGTTGCTAATATATGCATATTATTATTATTGGATAGAAAACACTCTGAAGTTTCTAAAACTGTTTGAATGATGTGAGTATAACAGAACTCATATGGCAGGCAAAAACCTGAGAAGAAATCCAAACAGGAAGTAAGAAATCTGAGGCTGGTCGCTTTTTTTGCTTTTTTTTCTCTCAACCCAGCCCCTATTGAATTCACAGTGGGATATGGATGAAGATGCACTTCCTAGGCCTTCCACTAGATGTCAACCGTCTTTAGAAACTTGAATGAGGCTTCTACTGTGTTGTGGGACTGAATGGGAGCTGAATGAGTAAGATGTCTGGGAGAGAGCCAAGGGCTGGTTACGTGCAATTCACATGATAGCGACCTGCGTTCCATGGCTTCTCTACACACAAAGGAATTCTCTGGTTGGAACTAAATTGAAGATTTATGATAACAACACCCTAAAGATGGATTCTACACTTAGTTTGAAAAGTTTCTTCGACCTGTAATATAACTTTTTGAAGTTTTCGTCCGATGTTTGGCTGGACCTGCCCGAGCGTTTGGATTTGTGTACTAAACGCGCTAACAAAAGTAGTTACTTGGACATAAATAATGGACATTACCAAACAAATCAAGCATTTATTGTGGTACTAGGATTCCTGGGAGTAAATTCTGATAAAGATCAAAGATAAGGGAATATTTATAAGGTGATTTCTGTTGACTCCAACATGGATAATTGTATTTATTTTCTGAGCGCTGTCTCAGATTATTGCATGGTTTGCTTTTTCCGTAAACTTTTTTTGGAAATCTGACACAGTGGTTGCATTAAGGAGAGGGTATACCTATAATTCTATGTGTATAACTTGTACTCATCTACATTTATGATGAGTATTTCTGTTGAATTGATGTGGCTATACAAAATCAATCATGTTTTTGGAACTAGTGAATATACGCGCCAATGTAAACTCAGATTTTTTTTATGTAAATATGAACTTTATCAAACAAAACAAACATGTATTGTGTAACATGAAGTCCTATGAGTGTCATCTGATGAAGATCATCAAAGGTTAGTGATTCATTTTATCTCTTTGTGCTTTTTGTGACTACTCTCTTTGGCTGGATTAATGGCAGGGTTTTTCTGTGAGTTGGTCACCTAACATAATCGTTTGTGGTGCTTTTGCTGTAAAGCCTATTTGAAATCGGACACTTTGGTGGGATTAACAACAAGATTACCTTTAAAAAGGTATAAAATACATGTATGTTTGAGGAATTTTAATTATGAGATTTCTGTTTTGAATTTGGCACCCTGCACTTTCACTGGCTGTTGTCATCATCCCGTTAATGGCATTGCAGCCCTGAAAAGTTTTAAACAGCTTTGAAAATCCAGAAAATTGCCATGGCTTTAGAAGCTTCTGATAGGCCTTGAAATACATCCACAGGTACACCTCCAATTGACTAAAGTTAGGCTAAATTACATATCTTCAAACCTTGCTTGACATCATGGGGAAATCAAAATAAATCAGTCAAGACCTGGTTCATCATTGGGAGCAATTTCCAAATGCCTGACGGTACCATGTTCATCTGTACAAACAATAGTACGCAGGTATAAACACCATGGGACCACATAGCCGTCATACTGCTCAGGAAGGAGACGCGTTCTGTCTCCTAGAGATGAACGTACTTTGGTGCGAAAAGAACAACAGCAAAGGACCTTGTAAATAAGAATTCACAATATTTCATCACCGTCATCATACTGTACCTCATTGTATAATTTCTCACTGTACATGAAGTTGCACTGATACATAGTTAAATTGTATTCACCTGCATAATTACTAAATAACCACACAGTAACTGTACTAGTAACTAATGCAAAAATAACTGGCCCAGTTGCTTCAAATCTAGTTTAATATTTGTTTTATACACCTTGTCTGAAAGTACAGTTTAGGCCTAGAGCTGAGTAATTAAAGCTGATGTGGTTCTAACACAGGATAGTTGTAACACTCAATATGTTTAATCAGGGATATGCTAGAATCATGTGACTCACTGTGCAATATAGTTACAGATTGCAGAAGGGCAACTTCATGCAAAATGTTCCCCAACTCCTGTCTCCTGATCTATAACCAAATATATAAATGAAAGGCCAAATGAAGAAATGGCCAGTGAAGACATGAATGCAACCATCTAGCTTGGTATTTGAATACAATAAAAATATAGGCCTGTTTTGACAGTTTTACATTCTAGAAGGTTATACACTGTCTGAAATCTTTTGAGCAGGTATTGGCCAATCATATTGTGATGTGGATCTCTTCCTATTTTTGTCTTGTGTGTTGGTCAGTAATGTATTCAGGTTTAGAGAGAAGGTTGGGATGAGCTCTTAAGTTATCACAGCAGCCAAATGCACCAGGGCAGTTGTAACATCTCAGTCATAGTAACTCTAGGGTCTCTGTTAAATGAAATTGTCAGCCTTTTTGCATTTGATATTCTGGTAGAGATATTATATTGTCACTGCGTTTGTAACAACACTTTCCAGACTCTGTTGTGTCCTGCTTTTCCCAACATACGTCATCATGAGGTTATCTGTCAGGTCGAAATCATCATTAATGAATGAATGATTAGGCCGCTACTTGGGAGACTGCATAAATTACCAAATGCTGGCCAAGAGGTTATACAGCTTTGCTACTGAGGAACATCTCATTAAGCCATTAAAAGTCACATCCTCCCACCATCTGATAAAGTCAGGTACATAACACGGTGTCAGCAAAGGCTATTTCTGGCACCAGCCACCTCAGTCATGATTGATTTGACATGTATGGGTCATGTCTGAAGCCTTGTTTTCACGATGAGGGCAATAGTAAATGTGTTATGTCCTACCATCCCTTTCATGAGTAGCTAATGAGAACGTTGCCCAAACCCTATTGTGGGGCAGTGAATACACTGAATGAGAGATCCAGGGATGAATAATTCATGTGTGATATATTTTTCATGAGGGAATGAATGAATAATGGAGGAGCTTGGAAATAAGTGACACTGACCGATATAAAGGGCTAATTTTAGACATATCCATGGCTGAAACTCAGTGGATTATTCTATGAATAACTATGGGCTGATGATTTTAATGACACAGGCAACTTTAATGTGCTGTCGTCTGAGAGGCCAATTCTAGAACACTGCTGTCGTCAGAGGCCCATTCTAGAAAACTGCTATAGACCCCGTCTGTATTAGAACATAGTGACACTGCCCAGCTGTGGGGAAAACAACATGTGGTTACCTAGGTTACCCAGGTGGCTCACTGCAAAAGCTTGACCTTTTTCAAGCTTAATTTGTGTTTTCTGCTAGTTTTAGTCAGTTGCAAAACTACATTGAAGAAAAGTAAAGATTATTTTCAACATCGGCTGCTGCCTAGCATTCTCACTACTTAGAAAAATATAATATTGTAGGGCTTCCCTCGTGCCCTTGTTATAGAAAATGCTTGACCAGAACATTAAAGTGGAACTGCCAGCGTTTTAATTACTTTGTCTGTTTCATATTGGCAATCATAATATCAGTCAAAAAGATACAAATCCCAGTTTATGCTGAGAAAATACAACTTTATAAGAGGTTTTAAAAATAGGTTATATTTGACTCAACATTCTATGGTGTACACTAAGGCATTGTTGGCAGAATAGAGGGATGCAGTTCAATGCATGATTAATATAATTCACCAATACATTTCTTGGTAGTCCAAAAAATATTGCTATCAGGTTGTAAATCCCAGTACATTCGGGAGGCACTGTTTCAATGACTCAATATTTTGGACAAAAACTGACAAATGGAACTAAGGGTGTGAATGTCGATACAATCAAACTAGCAAGGACAATGATCACAAGTTAGTCATAACGTGGCTAGTAGGCTATCATATCTACAGTTTAAGTCTGAAGTTTAAATACACTTATATTGGAGTCATTAACTCATTTTTCAACCACTCCACAAATTTCTTGTGAACAAACTATAGTTTTGGCAAGTCTGTTATGACATCTACTTTGCATGACAAGTAATTTTTCCAACAATTGTTTATAGACAGATTATTTCACTTATAATTCACTGTATCACAATTCCAGTGGGTCAGAAGTTTACATACACGAAATTGAATGTGCCTTGAAACAGCTTGAAAAAATCCAGAAAATTATGTCATGGCTTTAGAAGCTTCTGATAGGCTAATTGACATATTTTGAGTCGATTGAAGGTGTACCTGTGGATGTATTTCAAGGCCTACCTTCAAACTCGGTGCCTCTTTTCTTGACATCATGGGAAAATCAAAAGAAATTAGCCAAGACCTCAGAATTGTCTTTTGTAGACCTCCAAGTCTGGTTCATCTTTGGGCGCAATTTCCAAACGCCTGAAGATACCACGTTCATCTGTACAAACAATAGTACGCAGGTATAAACACCATGGGACCACGCAGCCGTCATACCGCTCAGGAAGGAGACGTGTTCTGTCTCCTAAGAGATGAACGTACTTTGGTGCGAGAAGTGCAAATCAATCCCAGAACAACAGCAAAGGACCTTGTGAAGATGCTGGAGGAAATGGGTACAAGAGTATGTATTGCCACAGTAAAATGAGTCCTATATCGACAACCTGGAAGGCCACTAAGCAAGGAAGAAGCCACTGCTCCTAAACCGCAATAAAAAAAAGCCAGACTACGGTTTGCAACTGCACATGGGGGCAAAGATCATACTTTTTGGAGAAATGTACTCTGGTCTGATGAAACAAAAATAGAACTGTTTGGCCATAATGACCATCGTTATGTTTGGAGGACAAAGGGGGATGCTTGCAAGTCGAAGATCACCATCCCAACTGTGAAGCACGGGGGTGGCAACATCATGTTGTGGAGGTGCTTTGCTGCAGGAGGGACTGGTGCACTTCACAAACTCAATGGCATCATGAGGAAAGAAAATTATGTGGATATATTGAAGCAACATCATGACATGTCAGGAAGTTAAAGCTTGGTCGCAAATAGGTCTTCCAAATGGACAATGACCCCAAGAATACGTCCAAAGTTGTGGCAAAATGGCTTAAGGACAACAAAGTCAAGGTATTGGAGTGGCTATCACAAAGCCCTGACCTCAATCCTATAGAAAATTTGTGGGCAGAACTGAAAAGGCGTGTGCGAGCAAGGAGGCCTAAACCTCACTCAGTTCCACCAGCTCTGTCAGGAGGAATGGGCCAAAATTCACCCAACTTATTGTGGAAGGCTACCCGACATGTTTGACCCAAGTTACAATTTAACGGGCAATGCTACCAAATACTAATTGAGTGTATGTAAACTTCTGACCCACGGGGAATATGATGAAATAAATAAAAGCTAAAATAAATAATTCTCTCTACTATTATGCTGACATTTCACATTCTTAAAATAAAGTGGTGATCCTAACTGACATATGACAGGGCATTTTTTACTTGGATAAATTGTCAGGAATTTTGAAACTGAGTTTAAATGTATTTGGCTATAGTGTATGTAATCTTCCGAATTCAACTGTACGTAATTCCCAAACTTCTAAGAATTTATCAAGTCTTGAAAATGACCATGTGTGAACGACTGCCTTCATTTGTCTTCTGTAGCAAAATTTGAAAGTGTTTTTACATTGAATAAAAGGTGAGACTCCGAGCTAGAAAATTGTATATCGTGCACTTCAGTTGAGGAACCATGTGAAATTAATTCTGCCTTGAAAGTTGATCAACTTAAATGTTTTTGTACCTACTGGAGAGCTCCTCTTTGTCTACACCCATTCAGTATCTTTCACACCCTCTTAAGCTTTAGCTCCATCTTTTTAAGGATTCACATTTGAAGCTCTGTACAAAACAACCAAAGATTTCAAGACTAATGCCTGTCTTATACTGCGGGTGTGTTTGTAAATTTAATCTGGAGTGCCAGAGTGAGCTCTGGGTGTTTTGTAAACTAAGCGTTGTCAGTTCGTAAATTCAGAGCATTTTGCTCTCGGAGGAGTAGGGTTGATCTGAGTGTTCTGACCTAACAGCAGTCAAGCACCCAAGCTAACTTGCTAATGTTGGCTATCTTGCTAGCTACTTCCAGACACAAATGAGAAAACAACAGCTCATTATGACCATATTACATGCCCTAGCAGAGCTGGTTAGGCTGTTTTTATGTTATCCAGAGCATTGGTGACTGCAACTGTGCTGCTGGCAAATGAAATCACCCTTTTTTGCCAACATTTACTGACATCGGCCATATTAAACGGGTGTTGAGCGTTTGTAAATTCATCAGTTATTCTGTCACGGGCTCAGACGAGTGTACTGAAATCAGAGTAGATAGCCAGAGCGAATTTACCAGCTACGTCTACCGATAGTTGTCGCAGTGACATCGTAAACATTCTATTGAAGTAGTTATGTGCATAATGGAGTATTTTGTAGCTAACTAAACAATGAAGTATAATCCCAACTCATAACGTTACTACCCTGCATAAATCTGCAGGTAGCTAACCAACCATGTTCAATGTTAAATAGGTAACATTAAGCTACAACTACCAATTCAAATAGCTCTGGGATGCAAATAATATTACTACACAGATAATGCACGTAACGTTAGCTAGATAGCTAACAGTACACTAACTTGAAATGAAAACAACTTTCTGACAATTAGAAATGTGTAATATCTGAATGTAGCTAACTAGACTCTTTTACCAATATACCTGGACAGACTCTTCTCCCTTGTTGCCCTTAGTTTGACGATGTAATCCAGATAGGTTTTTTTTTTTATACAACAGCCTTCTGTGTGTTCTCTTTTTGACTCCGTCTGCATATTTGCAATCAGACACCAGAATTTGCTCCATCTCCTTAGGTATCATCCTCTAATTCCACTAATTTCAAAACTCGGTCCTCCAGAAAGTGGAGCACAACACTTATGCTGTTATACTACGTGATATCTTTAAAAAAATATTTTCTAACGCTGATTTACCTACACATACTGACCAGCTCATATTATAGACAGAAAGTGCTACATGGCAGACCAATCCGAACTCCTCTCTCGGCATGTCCAGCACACTCATTATCTCAGCCACTCATGGCTAGCGGAAAATTTGCTGACTTTTTTTCCATGACTAAACCAACTAGGCTTGTAATTATAACAATTGCTTTTGTAATTAGATGGCATACACGTTTGTTATTAAGGTACATGTAAGTTCACGTTCCAGAAGGCATTTATGCAAAAAAAAAAAACGCATTTTGATTTGAAAAACAGTTTACGTTCAAATGGCGCTCCTGTGAAGTAGTGACGCGCGACACCCCTAGTTTCCTGAAACAAGTCACATATCTAAGTGCTCGCTTGTCAGAATTTTTTTGTAACCTTTTCACACATACCAACAAAAGAGTGATCATTCTACAGTGGTCCCTGCAGTGGAAGCTCAGACCGGTTTGATTAGAACGCTTATTTAGATTATTGCGTCAATCAACTGGACAGTCAGCTTTTGAGCTAGCCACACTGTTTTTTCACAAACATTTTGCACAAACACAGTCCTTATAAAATTATGTCCTGAATATAAGAAGTTTATTTTTGGATGCCATGTTCAGACATTCACAGAAGTACCAACAGCATACACAGTCATCCAAACTGGAAAATGTAAGCTACATTAGTCCTAGTGCTAACTGAAGAAATATTTACATAACACTTGCGGTGATATTTAGATAACGCTTAGCTGACAAACACAATATGAATTGGTTAATGGCAATTACTATTTATAAATTGTCACATTACGGTTGAGCTCAACATTGATCTAAATAATTGAGTAAAACACTTTCTTGAAATCGAAAGTAATCCAACGATGGGTTTGTGCGCACTTGTTTTTTTGCGTTAACCAAAGATAATAAGAGGAGATGAGTTGTCTGTTTGCAGTACGCATGTCGAAGGGGCTGTGTCATCTACAATCATTCACTTCCCTTAATTCATTGCCAGGAAGTTTACATGAAAGATGAGTGAACCAGTCCTTCACCTCATTATAACATCTTTGGTCTGACAGACTTTTACGTGACACCCAGACTGCATTGTATAATGTCAGAAAACATGGTGCCGCAAATAGCTTAGCATTAGCTCATTATGATCAGTACAAGCTTCAAAAAAGCATTTTACATACATCAGGTGTCCGTTACAATTTATGTAATAATTGTCACAAGTAATTGAAAACGTGAATAAAACTGTAAATATATTTATCATACATACATACATACATACATACATACTTCATGCTACAGTAGAAACGACAGCATGATATAGAGAAAATAAGGCACTTCGATAGAAAAGCACACTTGTCCAAAGTTATTATTTGTAAGGAAAACAACAATGGTGGCAAAGTGACCACCAGCCAGAAAATGTGCCAGTTCGTGCAAGTCTGCATACTTGATGTGTGGACAAAATGGGTAAGGGCTGTCCTCAGAGGGAAAGCCTCAAACATAAATTGTCCACAACACTGAAATTGGCTACTTGTGTGTGAATTAATGAGGCAAAACACACCTCAATTCAAACTGTTGTTAGAAAATACAACTTGTTAGAAAATAATTGGAAATTGACATGTTGAAACAGCCTATAGGTAATTAGCAGGCAGTGTGTGTGTGTGTTACGCAACAGGCAGTTAACAATCCCATTTTGGAACAGTGAATGCATTCTGACATCACGTACATAAAACAACTCCTGCTGGGGCGATCGTTAGAGATATTTGGAACTCACATATGAAAAGGTTAAAAAGTGTCATTCTTCCTGGGGGTGTATATGAACAAGTTTTTATAAGATTTCATGTTGCTAAAATGCTGCCAGTTCCACTTTAAGTGGGCCAAGACCAACAACACCAACAAACTATACAGCTACAAGTAGTGAGTGGAGTTACAAACAGACTACTAAACAAGTTAAATATCTTACCTGTGATGAAATGTTTTCCACACACATAGCTTCGTGTAGCCTACTTGGACACAGAGAACCCACATTTCCCACTCTCCCACACCGAATAGCCTGAAGCCTGAGGGCTCTTCTTGCAAGCTCTATTTCCCTAAGTGGGAGCATTGCAAACCGTAGGTCGGGATTATTTACCTGGCTACATGTACATTGTACAACACAGCAGTTTTTCTGCATTTTTTTGTTTGTTATTTCTGTATAAAATTAATGACGAAGTTGCTTATTTTATTTACAATGGGGGGAATTATTGCGTGAATACCGACTGGGACTATTGCTTGAGGCCAATTCTAGCAAACCGCTATCGTCTTGGAGGCCATTTATAAAATACTGATATCGTTTGAGAGGATGGTCCTAAAACATTGTCTGGGAAGCTAATTCTATAACCGATTGTAAAGGAAGAGAAACACCCAGAGAGAACCAGAGTCTTCTTAGGTAGTCGTGGAAATGTTGTTGTGGAAACAACACTGATTCAATGAGTGTGTGCCCAGTAGGTAGCTACAGAAAGGTGCCAGTTATGAAACTCCCAGCAGTGATCCTTTAAAGGTCTCCGAAGTCTTACTAGCAGAGATTGTTTTTCCTGCCCAGGGTCAATATTACATTCCAAATAGCTTGAAAAGCTTTGTTATAGGTTTTTTTTCTTCCAGTTAACTGCATCAACCATTGGCAGTTTGATATGTTAAACCCTAAGGAGTGCTTGTACTTATTGCAAAAAATAACTTTAGTCTCTGTTTAAGGCAGTTTGATTATAAGGTATGAGTGTTTTTCAGCTGACACTTCATCCCTCTAGCACATGTCTTTCTGTGTATTTGACTCCTATTCAGAAGAAAAATGAAGGCCTTTACTTTTGTGTTCAACTATTCATTTGAATGGAATAGCCTAACAGAGACAAATATTTAGCCTGTCATCAGATTTCTTGTTCTGAAAAGCCACAGTGTGTCAGCCTGACCTGACCTGGGTAAAATCTTTCCCTTGTGATGGAAGGCTGAACAGCCCTGCGTGACCCTCTCCTGGGGTCCCGTCTCGGGATGTGGACTCTGGCAGGGTGCCCACGGCCCAGCTCCCGCCAGCATGGTGGGCCACTCTGGGCTAGGTCTTCAGGAAGTATCTCCCCTGGGCTGGGGTGTTCCCATACAAGTCAAACAATGAATAAACAGCGACTGGACCGACGCGGATCTGCATAATCTGATGCTCAAGCATTTCTTTCTCTGAGTCTTGTTATGTGAATTTAGGTCGCCAGTGATTTACAAACAATATGTCCCCAGAGAGAGGTGGAATATGGTATATTGCCTGGGATAGAGATGTAACCTCTAAAGAGGACATGATAGTAGGGATGTAAAGGTCATGTATCAGGATGGAGACAAGGCAGTGAGTTATGTTTAATAACTCTTATTAACATGCAGTCCACTATCTGCTATCTGCACAGAACTACTATCTGCTAGTCCTCATTGCTAGGTTAGTCTTATTAGCATAGTCCGCTAGGTCAGTCACATCTGGTTATGATGATGACACGCATAACATCTGGTTATGATGATGACACGCATGACAGTTATTGGTCAGCCAAATGACCATGGTCACCAGAGTGCGAATTACGGGGAGCCCAGGGGGGTCTCAGATCCCCGAATGAGACCGCCTAAATGCAACCAAGTCAAACTGATGCTAATTTAACCATTCTCCTATTGGTTTATAATACAATTTGAGACGAGGCAACGAAGAGTCTTCTTGATTGGCTTGCCCCGACTGGCCATTAGATTGGGGATGAAACCCGGGGAAAGGCTGGCCAATGACCCAATGAGGGTGCAGAGCGCCTTCCAGAATCGGGATGAGAACTGAGGACCATGTCACCCGGAAGTCCATGGATCTGGAAAATGTGCTGGACCATGAGCTAAGCCATCTCCTTGGCTGAGGGTAACTTGGGAAGGGGAATGAAATGGGTGGCTTAGGAAAACCTATCCACTACCGTAAGGATAGTGGTGTTGCCATCGGATGGAGGGTGACCAGTGACAAAGTCCAGGGATATATGGGACCAGGGGCAGTGAGGAACAGGGAGTGTTTGAAGGAGGCCTGACGTGGAGTCTTACTCTGTGCACACACAATGCAGGCGGCGATGAACGTGGAGACGTCAGGAACCATGGTGGGGCACCAAAACCATTGTCGGAGGAAAGCCAGGGTCCGGTGGTAGCCGGGATGGCAGGTGAGGTTAGAGGAATGAGCGCAGGGCAGTAGGAGATGGTCAAATTAAAATGAGTGAATAACCGAGCCCAATGAGCATGCCTTGAGCGGAGGTGCTTGGTGGTGCGGAGATATTCCAGATTCTTTTGGTCGGTCCACACTAAGAATGGATGTTCTGCCCCTTCTAGCCAGTGTCTCCACTCCTCCAGCCTTGACCTCAAGAAGTTCCCAATTTCCCACGTCGTAGTTCTTCTCAGCGGGATTAAGACAATGGGAGAGGAAGGGTCAGGGATGCAGCTTTTGATCCTGGACAGGACGCCGGGAAAGGACGACCCCCCCCTCCCTCCAACGTCCGAGGTGTCGACCTGCACCACGGGCTGACGGGACGGGTCTGAATGGATTAAGATGAGGACTGTGGTGAATCGATGCGTGAGATCTGAAAACGCTTGGTCAGCAGCTGCGGACCACGTGAACAAAACCTTGAGTGAGGTGAGTGCAGAGGGGGGGGGGGAAGCCAAGGTGCTGTAGCGGCGGTAGAAAAGAGCAAACCCCAAGAAGCTTTGAAGCTACACTGGAGGTGGCTTGGGGTCACTCCACCACCGCTGTCACCTTGTTAAGATCCATCTGAATGTCCCCTGCAGTGATGATGTATCCCAGAAAAGAGTGGAGCGATGGAATTCACATTTTCAGCTTTAACAAACAGCTGGTTCTCCAGGAGGCGCTGGAGGACTTGTCGGATGTGGAGAACATGCTCTTGAGCCAAACTGGAAAAGATAAGGATGTCGTCAAGGTAGATATACACAAGCCGTTTCAACATGTCATGGAGCATGTCATTGACCAGATCCTGGAACACTGCGGGAGCATTGGTCAGTCCGAATGGCATAACTAGGTACTCACAGTGCCCACTAGCCGTGTTAGACTGTCTTCCACTCGTCTCCTTCCCGTATCCAAACCAGATGGTAGGCGTTCCGAAGGTCCAACTTCGAGAAAATGGTCGCCCCCCTGGAGAGGCTCGAAATCCGGAGAGAAGAGTGGTAAAAGGGTAATGTTTCTTTACCGTGATGTCATTAAGCCCCCTGTAGTCAACACATGGGCGCAGAGTCCTTCTTGTCCTCCTTCTCCACAAAGACACAAGGAGAGGTTTAGAGAGGAGTGCGAGTAATAGGAGATGGGAGACTCCCTGTATGGCCCACAGCTTACCTCCGTCATGAAATCCTCCAGACTAAGGCAAACGGTGGATTGTTGCTCCAACACCACCCTAGCCCAGGCGAGCACCCTCCCGGGCATCAGCGTTATAAGATACGCTATCTTCGAATGATCCAAAGCAAACAAAGATTGCTGTAGCTCGAAGATGAGGGAGCACTGGGAGAGAAACGACCGGCAGGTTCCAGGATCCCCAGCCTAGTGCTCCTGGAGGAGGTAAGCGGGATTCTCGGGAAACTGGGGTAGGCTGGAGAGACGCACCGCTGGTACAGGGGTTACTGGGAGTCTGGAAGGTTACCGTTGTGGCTTGCTGCCTAGTAGATAGTCTGCAGAATTGTTCCAACAATGCATGGAAGGCATGGTCGTGGCGTTCCGCCAAGATATGGAGTCCCTCCACAAGGTTATGCAGTAACTCCTCGTGTCTTCCAATGGTGGCTCCTTGGAGGGAGACTGTGTTGTGGAGCTTGCCCGAGTCTGCTGGGTCAGTCATGGCCAGTTCGTACTATAACGACTCAGGATATGACCCAGATGCAGACACCGGAGGCGGATAGTTCGGATCTTAGAATATTTATTATACAAAGGGCAGGTCGAGGGCAGGCAAAGGTTTGTAATCCAAGGCAGAGTCAATCAGTGACAGAATGGCAGGCAGGCTCAGGGTCAGGACAGGCAGAAAAGTCAGAACCGGGAAGACTAGAAAGCAATAACTAGAGAACTGGATAAATGAGATACGCTTGTAAGACCTGACAAAACAAGGTGAACTGGCAAAAGACAAATGCAGGTATAAATACACAGGGGATAATGGGGAAGAATAGGAGACTCCTTGTAGGGGGTGGAGACAAGCACAAGACAGACGAAACAGAACAGGATGTAACAAAGTGGATTTATGTGATTTTTTTTTCTTTTATTTTTTTTTTCTTCAAGATTTCTTTTGCCCATTTTAGTTATGATTGCAAACCTTATCAAAACATATAGGCCTATGGGTACATGAGGTGTGCGACTATGATTCGAAAAAGTCACTCAAAAAAGTGATAATATATCATTCACAAGTGATTGTCACCCATCAGACTATTCTTGATTTAATCTTGTCTTATACTAAATAATGTGTGTGAAATTTGTTTTGATTTAGAATGGGACATTATCATGCACCTGTCTCGAAACAGGGGCAGTGGGAAAAAATACATGTCATCTATGCACTTAAATAGCGAATGGAGGACGCTTTTCCCCAGATTTATTTTCATGCTAGCCAGGTAGGCTATACTCCTGTTGTAAAGAGATACTCCTGTTGTAAAGATAAGCAATGTTATTAATATTAGAAAAGTTGACAAATAAATATAGTAGGCCTAGCCCTCTTCTAAATAGAGGAAGACCCCATTAGCTTTCTATAGGCATCACTCTTTTCTCTCACAATTGCCAAGCCTATGGAAATGTTGCTCAACATGAGATCATTGGCTCTCATGAAGTTTGAATTGATTTTAAATTACATTTGCATTGATGTCACAATGGAGTGCTGTGTACCAGGCAGTTAGCAAGTTTGGTAGGCTACGAATGACCATTAGCAGCATCAGAGCTTGGAGAAGCCAAATTACCAAGACTAAACAGTCACATGGAATTTGACTGCCTTCATGACTCGTCACCGCCGGTGTGGCGGTAATACGGTCACCCCAAAAGCCCTATACAGTGGGGCAAAAAAGTATTTAGTCAGCCACCAATTGTGCAAGTTCTCCCACTTAAAAAGATGAGGCCTGTAATTTTCATCATAGGTACACTTCAATTATGACAGACAAAATGAGAGAAAAAAATCCAGAAAATCACATTGTAGGATTTTCAAAGAATTTATTTGCAAATTATGGTGGAAAATAAGTATTTGGTCAATAACAAAAGTTTATCTCAATACTTTGTTATATACCCTTTGTTGGCAATGACAAGAGGTCATTCACTAGGTCCCCCGTGTGGTTCTGGGATTTTTGCTCACCGTTCTTGTGATCATTTTGACCCCACGGGGTGAGATCTTGCATGGAGCCCCAGATCGATGGAGATTATCAGTGGTCTTGTATGTCTTCCATTTCCTAATAATTGCTCCCACTGATGATTTCTTCAAACCAAGCTGCTTACCTATTGCAGATTCAGTCTTCCCAGCCAGTTGCAGGTCTACAATTTTGTTTCTGGTGTCCTTTGACCGCTCTTTGGTCTTGGCCATAGTGGAGTTTGGAGTGTGACTGTTTGAGGTTGTGGACAGGTGTCTTTTATACTGATAAGTTCAAACAGGTGCCATTAATACAGGTAATGAGTGGAGGACAGAGGAGCCTCTTAAAGAAGAAGTTACAGGTCTGTGAGAGCCAGAAATCTTGCTTGTTTGTAGGTGACCAAATACTTATTTTCCACCATAATTTGCAAATAAATTCATTAAAAATCCTACAATGTGATTTTCTGGATTTTTTTTCTCTCATTTTGTCTGTCATAATTGAAGTGTACCTATGATGAAAATTACAGGCCTCATCTTTTTAAGTGGGAGAACTTGCACAATTGGTGGCTGACTAAATACTTTTTTGCCCCACTGTACATTTTCTGCTTTTACTTCCTGGTTTGCTCATATGGGTACAGTCACAAAGGTCGGCAGTCCACCCATATGCCATCATTGTCTTGAATGAGAACACCCGTTCTATTCAATGAAAGGATTCAACTAATCTGGCTTGGGCGCCCAGATAGGTGTGTTTTACTCCATTTGGAACCAGGCTGCCTCCCAGGCATGAGCCAGCACATGGAGTCATGAGTAGGATTCTGTTTGAAGTTCTCAACTGCATTATCCTCACATCCTCATCTCTTTCTCAAAACACATTGGATGAGAAAGCCAGAGGTCCTCTGGCTTTCTCATTCAATACATTTTGAGAAGGAGAGAGGATGCAAATTGGGATCTTCCCTTTGTTTTACATAACCCCACGGTTCTCAAACCTTCTAGCTAGAGTGCTACTGTCCTATAGTTTTTCAACCCAACCCTAATCAACATCACCTGTTGGAGTGAAAACCTACAAGACAGCTGCTCCCCAGGAACATGTTTGTAAATCCCTCGTCTGAGTGACGGTGTGAATGGCATAGTAACTGTAATTGTTGTTTTGTATTAACATTAAATTGTTTATAAATAATTATTGAACTACAATGTTATTTCTTTAAATATTCCTCAACTTCCTGGAATCCAATGATGAGGCTGTTGGGGTCAGGGTGGTTGGATGTAATTTCTGCCACCACAGAGGCTGGGAGTATCCGTCGTTGACCTTGACCTAGATGTTCTCCCCTCAGCATCCACTCCAGGGTGATCCGATTAGAGACCAGTCTGTATTGTCTCTAGAGGGACAGAAAATAAATACATGACAATGTTATGTACAACAATCAAGAAAATAAATAGGCCTCGGCCTGTACAACATAAAATATAACAGGCTCAGGGATCATTAATCATGTTAATTTATAAGTCATATTAATGATGGCACATACATTTAGGTAATTTAGCAGATGCTCTTATCCAGAGCAACTAACAGGAACAGTTAGGATTAAATGCCATGCTCATGGGCACATAGTGAAAAATCTGCCTATGTCGGCTAGAAATTTGAACCAGCAATCATTCGGGTACTGGCCCAACATTCTAACTGATAGGCTACATGCCACAATACTATTGATGTCTCGCTTTGTCTGTACAGAATGTACAGTATAGCCAACTCATTGTTCAAAGGGTTTTAGTGGTCAGCTGTTTTTCTTTCTCTTTTGTGTGGGTTTACAGGCTAATTAGGATATTATTGGTATAAAAGCTAGACTGGCAATTGCAAGTAACATGTTCTTCTCTACAAGCACAAATGACTTTATGCTTCTTACACTAATATAAATTATTGTTTATGTAGACCCATATTGTGAAGTGTTCGTCCTACACATTCTATTTCTATGGCGCGCATCAAACCTGCATGTCATCATTGTCAGACAAACTTGAAGGGGACTACAGTAGCCAGATAAATTATGGGGTGTAGGCAGGATAATCAAAAATACAGTTGGAAGAGTGTCATTAGGTAGGCTATTTTTTTTATTAGAGTAATATAAATATCCTCTGAGCAATGTTCCCCCAAAAAAATGTTTCTGCACTGAGAACATTTCAGGTCTGTTGAGCGCAAACTTGAATGTTGTGAAAATTCTGTGCAACTTCTGGTGTGTGTTTACTTGTGAACACTGAGGCTGTAACCGCTTTAAGTTCCAGTTATTTGATCATAGTGTAAGTGGTCTACCAAAAAAAACAATGGCGAAAATGTATCCCATAACATTTTAACATTGAAATAGCTGTTCTATAATTCAGCCTACATTCCATGAGACTTTTAACAAAAACTTGTAGGGATTGACATTAACCTTTTCATCCACTTTTCCTTCTTGCTTTGATCTCAAAACAAGCGCATTGACCCGCGACCACTCATGCTGTAAACACAGTCCAGTTCAAAGTGATTGGCACAGATCCATATATGACAATGGTCTATTTGCCGATAGCGATACTGCAGCTCTGTTTGGTTATGTTTGTGTAGAGTATGGGCCTGAGTCATGCCTGTCAATGCAATAGAATCCTACTCCATTGCGCCCTGCCCACAATAACATTTTTTGCATAGTTATTTTTTTTATATGTTAGTGCGTTGATTCGATCACAATTCCCACAGTAGATGGAAAAAATGAGTGTTAAGCGGAAAACTAGAAAGTTGAGTGAAGTTCAGTCTCGTGCTTCTCTGCGCGTGCTGATGGTTCTTCTGGGTGGCGCCCACACGCACCCATCTTAGAGGTAATATTGCCTGTGAGTAATATTAGCCCAAACACTTACGCTTCAGAGAGCTTTCCATTTAGACTGTCAGGTGTGGCACAATGTTTCCAGTTGATCCTGGGCATTCTAAAGAAAGGTTCCAGCACACCAGGATTGATGTGAGACAAGAAATCGGAGTGTTTAATTACACACATGCCATCTTCTACTGCATTGTCAGTCTGATTTTCTACCTCCTCCATTATCGACAGCTGACACATTCTCTGTCTGTTGGTAGAGGTAGGCATCTCCCGCAACTGCACCACCAGTCACCGTGCGTTCTGGGAAAAGCCCGTTTCCTCAACATCTGCTCGCTCCTGTCTTTCTGGCTCATTTCTTCTTCTGGTCTCTCTCTAGCTAATTTCTCTTGGTCAGCTGCAAATGGAATAACTCAGCCTCCAGTATAATCCGTCACAAACCGAAATGGCACGAGTACTATTCTGAAAATAAGGCACGTCTCCAATTTCCTCTTTGTTCTCGATCTGACATTCTTTACTCTAATTAAATTTGATGATGGCAGCAAATACTGTAAGGGAGTGAGAACAGAAAATGATTGTTTACATCCTTCAACCACGCCCACCTCGGAAGTCCCGACCTCGGTCTTGACTCGCGGCACGCATTAATCAACTTCCTGGAATTCAATATGAAAATAACAAAATACGTTGGTAAAAATGTGCCTACTAAAATAAGTCAGCTGAAAAATTGTGCAGAGGAAAGTAATTACAAGGACTATTGTGGTCATGATAGGCCAGAGATGTGTGTTTGGGAGGTATTTATGATGAACTTTGATGTTGCATGGGGATTCTATGGGGAAGACGGGTTTAGAATCAGCTTATCTAAATACTCAAGCAATGGACCTAAAAAGCTGTCTGGGTTACTGACAAACAACCAGGCAAGTGTTATAAAGGGCCTAGAAGTGTATTTCCGGTTGCCAAGTCATTTATGGTTTCTATGCCTTAAATTGGTCCACATGGAAAACTAATCAGTGAATTCTGAAAAGCTATCCTAGGATTGTTCCATAAGGTTGTGTTTTTAGGAAGTGATATTGGTTCTTGTAGAATTTGTTTCATTTTCTTCCATATTGCTATAGTGTTCTTAACTATGCAGTTGTTAATGTTCTTCGATTTATCCTTTTGAAAATAGACACATGAAAAGATTCTGGGAATGAGCTAAAGCATCTTCAATATGTACCAATTGTTCCTCTTTAGTGCATTTTAACTATACACTAAGTATATCAAACATTATGACTTTCCTAATATTGAGTTGCACCCCCGCTTTTGCCTTCAGACAGCATCAATTAGTTCAGGCATGAATGCTACAAGGTGTCAAGTGTTCCACAGGGATGCTGGCATATGTTGACTCTAATGCTTCCCACAGTTGTGTGAAGTTGTCTGGTGGACCATTCTTGATGCACACGGAAAACTGTTTAACGTGAAAAACCCAGAAGTGTTGCAGTACTTGACACAAAATGATGCACCTGGCACCTACAACAATACCCCGTTCAAAGGCACTTCAATCTTTCGTCTTGCCCATTCACAGTCTGAATTTCACACACACATAATCCATGTATCAATTGTTTCAAGGCTTAAAAATCCTTTAACCTGTCTCCTCCCCTTCATCTACACTGATTGAAGTAGTTTTGACAGCTGGATTCAGCTGGTCAGGCTATGTCATGGAAAGATGTGTCCTTAATGTTTTGTATAGTCAGTGTATGTCGCAAGTAAAAGCCTTAGGTAGCGAGTTGATGTAATTCCAATTCTGGAAGTTTAAAACCACCCTCAGTCTTAGGAAGATGTAAAACTTTCCTTTTTATTCTAGTAATTTTATATCCCCATATAAAGTCTTATGACCGACGTATACTTTTTAAAAGAATGTCTTCGGAGAGGTAATTGGTATTACCGAAAATAAAAAAATTAAACTTTGGCCGCCATGCCATTATAAAGAGGTTTATTCTACTTGTAAGATTTATGGGAAGATTATTTAATTCAATTAGATCTGCTGTAAAATTGTTGCGTAATGGAATTCAGTTTTCTTTATATATTTGTTGTTACTTATTTAGCATCATAAGTATTTAATATTTTTTTGTGGTCCACTTAAAGGATTGCTGTAGATAGTGAGTTATTACTTCTTTTTTTTCACATTACTTTTATATCCTGTGATTTTTTAAATTTTATAATGAAAATATTTTTAGCTAAGGAGTCATTGAGTTTTCAATATTGGTCAGGTATATCAGGAGTTCATCTGCAAATACGTTTAGTTTATATTCATGTTTACCAATACATGTTATGTGTCTAATTTATTTCTGCAAGCGGTTCAATTGCTAGTACAAACAGGTGGGGGGAGCGAGGACATCCCTGTCTTCTGCCCCTTTCTAAAGCAATTAATCAGATAAAGTATTATTTGTGTATATTTTTGCTTTATACAATATTTTTTTAAACTTTTATTATTTCAGCTGGAAAGTTCAAAGTTTTGAATAGGAAAGGCCATTCAAGACGGTCAAAACCCTTTTCGTCATCAACAGCAATTATTGATAGATTTATCTTGTTTTTGTTGTGTATTGTATTAAACTGAAACATGCTCTTGTATTTGTAAGTGTCTATTTTTAATAAACCCTGCTTGATATGTAGCAAGTCTCGTCAAACTTTTGCCATTTCTATTGCTTATAAGCTTTGTTATTATTTTATTGTCAGAATGTATTCAATTTATGGGTCTACAATCAGCACGGCCTCTCCAGACATTCCTGACTTTAACTGGAATAATTGTTTGATACGTGGAACTAGGAAGTACTGAATTGCGTGCCTTTTTGTATTGTCATTTGTGTAAATAGGTGGTTACTTTGGCCCAGAATGTTGAATAAAATTCTATGGGAAAGCCATCCATTCCTGGTGCTTTTCTCTGTGCTAATGTTTTAACAGTATCTAATATTTTTTTCTTGGATGATCTGTTTTTAGTGAATTTTTTTTTTTTGTCCGTTAAGTGCTTCAGTTGTTGAGTCTTAGGCTATTGGATCCATTCAACTGTTTAATTCTGATTTATATACATTTTCACAGAAGCTTTTAAAATGGTCATTAATCACATTATTGTTTCTAATTACCACTTGTATCTTTAACTTAACTTGTAACTGGTTTAGCATATTTGTTTTGTGAGAGCTGTGAGATGTTTACGAGGTGAATGCCATTAAGTAGTATGCTTTATTTGAGTTAACCTGTAGTTGTAGGCTTTCTTCAAAAGTAAAAGATAGTAAGATCGTACTGTTCAAGTTCCGAATTCTCTTTTTACCTTGTAAAGATTTTTTATATGTGCTTTTTCGAAGATAGATTTTAAAATGAAAGAAAAAGAAATCACTAAATCAGATTAAATTTGTGCAGAATATGATATTATCATCCCTTTAATGTACGCCTTAAAGTTGTCCCAAATGATATCAGGACTCGGCTTTTCTCTGTCCTGTATGTATACATTTGTAAAGGTTTTAAAAAATGTTTTATGTATAATACATTTCATGTCCAGAAGATGCACTCTCTTCATTCTCTAAACTCTATCGCTAAGTGTGTTTTTTTTATTGGTGTATTAAAACATAATACCAGAAAAAAATCCCATATTACTTTACTGAATCCAGTAAATTGTTGAGTGCATTTTTGGAAATAATTCTTGAATAACTTTTCTAATTCTAAAAAAGGAATAGTGTTTTGTAGTTGGGAATAATAATCTCCAGGTGTTCTGTTAATATTTTTTTTAGATCAACATTTTCAGCCTTTTTGGAGGCTCTCTAAATGTGCCTTTTTTCTAACTACACTATGGTTTAAAAGTTTGGGGTCACTTAGAAATGTCCTTGTTTGAAACAAAATGCACTTTTTGTCCATTTAAAATAACATCAAATTGATCAGAAATACAGTGTAGACATTGTTAATGTTGTAAATTACTATTGTAGCTGGAAATGACTTTTTTTATGGAATATCTACATAGGCGTACAGAGGCCCATTATCAGCAACCAACCATGGGGATGGAAACATCATGCTTTGGGGCTGTTTTTCTGCAAAGGGACCAGGACGACTGATCCATGTAAAGGAAAGAATTAATGGATTTTGAGTAAAAACCTCCTTCCGTCAACAAGGGCATTGAAGATGAAACGTGGCTGGGTCTTTCGGGCAACGAAGGAGTGGCTTCGTAAGAAGCATTTCAAGGTCCTGGAGTGACCTAGCCAGTCTCCAGATCTCAACCCCATAGAAAATCTTTGGAGGGAGTTGAAAGTCTGTGTTGCCCAGCAACAGCCCCAAAACGTCACTGCTCTAGAGGAGATCTGCATAGAGGAATGGGCCAAAATACCAGCAACAGTGTGTGAAAACCTTGTGAAGACTTACAGAAAACGTTTGACCTCTGTCATTGCCAACAAAGGGTATATAACAAAATATTGTAATAAACTTTTGTTATTGACCAAATACTTATTTAACACCAAAATTTGCAAATAAATTCATTAAAAATCCTACAATGTGATTTTTTTTTTTCTGGATTTTTTTTTTTCTCATTTTGTCTGTCATAGTTGAAGTGTACCTATGATGAAAATTACAGGCCTCATCTTTTTAAGTGGGAGAACTTGCACAATTGGTGGCTGACTAAATACTTTTTTGCCCCACTGTATATTTATATATATTTTTAACTGGAATGTGACATGTATTCATTCCAAAGTAACACCTAAAACAGCCAGAAAATAAATAAAATGGAAACAGTGGACCTGGTACAGTAGCTGTAATCAAACTTCATTGAGCTGAGGAGACCAGACCATACAGCTACACTCATCGAGAGAAAAAAAAGTTACTAAAGGGTATTTTGGCTGTCCTCTGGGTTCCATGTAGAACCCTCTGTGGAAAGGTTTCTACATGTAACCCAAAAAGGTTCTACCTGGAACCAAAAAGGTTTCTCATTTTACATTCTAGTCATTTAGCAGACTCTCTTACAGTATTAGCTTGTGCTGGTCCTCCATGGGAATCAAATCCACAACCCTGGCATTGCAAGTGCCATGCTCTTCCATTTGAGCAACACAGGACCTATGGGGACAGCTGAAGAAGTCTTTTAGGTTCTAGATAGCACCTTTTCTAAGCGCGTGCACCTTCCAGCCTCTCACATCTTCAATCTCACGCTCTCTCTCTGTTTCTCCGTTCTGAGAAACTGTCTGTTAGGAGATAAGGATCAGGGGAAAGTGTACTGCTTTCTTTGTCTGGGAAGATTTCCCAGGAAATGGGCTCTTGTCACTGTTCTATGTCCTCATGTGACAGCCATTCACTGACGCTCACCCGGTCCGCTGGTGTGATTAAAAAGACCAATCAATATTTCCTTGCTTATCTCATTTAGGCTGGCATGGTAAATCAACAGAGTAGAGGAGATAGTGGAAATGTAGCTGTTGGCAATGATTGATAACGTTAGTTCTCATGTAGGATTGATTTTCAGCTTGAGGTCGAGAAACTAAGAGGATGTCGCTGATGTTTAGAGTTGCGGCGATAACCAGAAAAGCATCGACACCGACCATACCAGGCTCCTCAGAGGAGGAAGGGAAGGACCATCCTACTCAGTGAATTTCATAAAAATACAAATATTGAAACATTAAAAAGGTTTTAGATAAAACTATATTCAGATGTCACCAAATAACTGCTTAAACACAGTTTTGCAATGAAGGTCTACAGTAGCCTCAACAGCAATCTCTGGGGTAGTACCATGGTGTATCTAGAGGACAGCTATTTTCCATCCTCTTCTGGGTATATTGACTTCAACACACAACCTCGGGTTAACTAACTTTAGCCACTGTTTGCTAAAAATCTATGGAAGTGATGGGGGCATGTGAGCACATTTTATTGATTTATTTCTGAATCACTTAAGTAATATCAAACCAAATATGGAGTTGATTTGGACTGATTTGAGGCAATTTGGATTTTTTTGTAACATGATCACATGCCCCGATCACCAGATTTTTAGCTAGCAGTGGCTAAAGTTAGCTAATGTTTTCTAATGGCTGTTTAAAGACAACTGAACCATGGATTGCAGTTTCCCCTGGCCCATAGACTACTTTCAGGGTGAGGAAATATGTAAAATAGTGAACCACTCATTTATCATTTAAATTTTACTATAGTTTTTTTCTTATTGAATGATGTGACAACTCAACAATGTAGCTTCTCTGCCTTTTATTACTAATAAGTTGTGTGGGCGATATCACTAATGTTGGAAGTGTTCATACTGTAGTTTGTTGTTAGGGTTCCCAGACAACCAGATGGTCACACACAAATTGTATTTGTGTTAGCCAGCCACATGCAATCTCCAGCTGTGAGACCTGTTTTATTTCACCACCTAGAAGATATAATGGACCAAAAGTGCAATCATGTTCTGTTTTAGAAGTAATCAATACTTTTATTGAGTGTTGGAAAGTGTATCACATGGGGTTTGGCATAGCCTCTTGTGACAGCCTCAGCTAATTTGGTGCCGAGTTAATAATAATTGCTGGGAAGGCTGAAACTGGAAATTGTTCACTCATTTACTATGGGACTAGGCTACTTTACCCAGCTTTATATTCATCATGTGAGTATGTTTTACCTGCCATCTCTGCTATGTCAGGGGACCTCTCCAGTTTCTTGTTTGTTTGTTGCTCATAAATGTTTGAGTGGTGTTTGTGTACTGTAACTACTAACTCCTGAAGGTGTGCTCTGGTTCCAGTTTAATACTTCTGGTCTGTGGCTTCTAGGCTAATTTGGCTGTGCGTCCAACTGCAGCTAGAAAGATAACTAAAGGTCACTGGTTCACAAAATCGACTCAGACAATTGACCCTTTTTTGTTGTGTGTATGTAATATGAAGCCATGAGAAAGGTTCCTACTACAGTAGTTGCATTGTGCCACTGTCAAAGGTAATGTTGTATACTGCTGTTTTTAAATGACTGTCAAGATGAAAATGTTGAACTAAAGAGTAATACAACAAATGAAGGACAGTCATTGACTACAGAACAGAGGTGTTTAAAATTTGAGGAAATGTTTCCATCTTCTCCAGAGGGGTGTGAAAGAACTCTTTTCATTTTATTTCACCTTTATTTAACCAGGTAGGCTAGTTGAGAACAAGTTCTCATTTGCAACTGCGACCTGACCAAGATAAAGCAAAGCAGTCGACACATACGACACAGAGGTATACATGGAATTAACACAAACATGCAATCAATAATACAGTAGAAAATTCTATATACAGCATGTGCAAATGAGGTAGGATAAGGGAGGTCAGGCAATAAATAGGTCAATAGTGGCGAAATAATTACAATATAGCAATTAAACACTGGAATGGTAGAACGTGCAGAAGATCAATGTGCAAGTACAGAAACTGGGGTGCAAAGGATAAATAAATACAGTATGGGGATGAGGGTAGTTGGATGGGCTATTTACGGATGGGCTATGTACAGGTGCAGTGATGTATGAGCTGCTCTGACATCTGGTGCTTAAAGCTAGTGAGGGAGATGAGTCTCCAGCTTTAGTGATTTTTGCAGTTGGTTCCAGTCATTGGCAGCAGAGAACTGGAAGAATTGGCTTTGGGGGTGACCAGTGAGATATACCTGCTGGAGCGCGTTCTGCTATGGTGACCAGTGAGTTGAGATAAGTCGGGGCTTTACCTAGCAGAGACTTGTAGACCTGGAGCCAGTGGGTTTGGCGATGAGTTTAAAGCGAGGGCCAGCCAACGAGTGTACAGGTCGCAGTGGTGGGTAGTATATGGGGCTTTGGTGACAGAACGGATGGCACTGTGATAGACTGCATCCAATTTGAGTAGGGTCTTGGAGGCTATTTTGTAAATGGCATCGCTGGGGTCAAGGATCGGTAGTATGGTCAGTTTTACGAGGGTATGTGTGGCAACATGAGTGAAGGATGCTTTGTTGCGAAATAGAAAGCCTATTCTAGATTTCATTTTGTATTGGAGATGTTTAATGTGAGTCTGGAAGGAGAATTTACAGTCTAACCAGACACCTAGGTAGTTGTCCACATAGTCAGAACCGTCCAAAGTAGTGATGGTGGAAGGACAGGCAGGTGCGGGCAGCGATTGGTTGAATAGAATACATTTAGTTTTACTTGCATTTAAGAGCAGTTGGAGGCCACGTAAGGAGAGTTGTATGGCATTAAAGCTCGTCTGGAGGTTAGTTAAGTGTCCAAAAAGGGCCAGAAGTATACAGAATGGTGTTGTCTGCGTAGAGGTGGATAAGAGAATCAGCAGCGGCAAGAGCGACATCATTGATATATACAGAGTCGGCCCGAGAATTGAACCATGTGGCACCCCCATAGAGACTGCCAGAGGTCCGGACAACAGACCCTCTGATTTGACACACTAGGCTCTGTCTGAGAAGTAGTTGGTGAACCAGACGAGGCAGTCATTTGGGAAACCAAGGCTGTTGTCTGCCGACAAGAATGTGGCGATTGACAGAGTCGAAAGCCTTGGCCAGGTTGATGAATACAGCTGCACAGTATTGTCTCTTATCGATGGCGGTTATGATATTGTTTCGGACCTTGAGCATGGCTGAGGTGCACCCATGACCAGCTCGGAAACCAGATTGCATAGCGGAGAAGGTACGGTGGCATTCGAAATGGTCGCTGATCTGTTTTTTTGTTATCTTGGCTTTCAAAGAATCTTAGAAAGGCAGGGTAGGATATATATAGGTCTGTAGCAGTTTGGGTCGAGAGTGTCTCCCCCTTTTGAAGAGGGGGATGACCGCGACAGCTTTCCAAGAGGACATTTTTAAATACAACCAAGACAACCAATATTTTGTGAAGGATGAAGTGATTGGGAGCTGGACGTGCTGGGCCACTTTTTCAGGTATACTGTTATTTTAACAGGCTGTTGTAAAATGTGCTGATGTGTGCTTGGTTGCCAAGTGAAGTCTTTTGGCAATATACCGTATATACCCTATACCGGTGTATTTGAAACACAGACGGTATGATTTTCAATACCGCCCCACTAAAGGGGCCTACTAAAGCTCTAAGCATTATGTGTTATGCCACGCCTTATAACTAGATGTGCCAAATAAATGATCTGCAGGTCCAGATACCTATTTGGTTTTCTAACTTGCTAGCTAAGTGGCTAGATGGCAATATTATGCTTCTTGGTTATAACATACAATCAATCCCTTTCTGGATCAACATCCCTGCTGTCTAATATTTGTTTTGTGTGTGCAGCAAACTGTGAGTAGCCTTTCAAGATATTTGTATAACTTTATGAGCTGGGTTGTCTGTCCTGGCAATTTGTTTGTTTGCTTGCGCTTCTTACCATTTAGCTAGTGTCCGCTATGGGAATTTTCTAGTAATTTGTTGGGACCCCAACCCCCAAAATTAGAGTTATAAATATATATACAGTGCATTCGGAAAGTATTCAGACCCCTTCAATTTTTCCACATTTTGTTACGTTACAGCCTTATTCTAAAATTGATTTAAATAAACCATTTTCCTAATTAATCTACACACAATACTCCATAATCACAAAGCGAAAATATGTTTTCAGACATTTTTGCAAATAGGTATTAGGTAGGCAAATATTTCTAAATAAGCAGGCAGACCCTTTGCTATCAGACTCGAAATTGAGCTCCGGTGCATCCTGTTTGCGTTGATTATCCTTTATGTCTCTACAACTTGGAGTCCACCTGTGGTAAATCCAATTTATTTGGACATGATTTTGACAGGCACACACCTGTCTATATAAGGAGCAAAAACCAAGCCATGCGATCGATGAAATTGATCATAGAGCTCCGAGACAGGATTGTGTCGAGGCACAGATCTGGGGAAGGGTACCAAAGCATTTCTGCAGCATTAAAGGTCCCCAAGAACACAGTGATTGAACTCTTTGGCCTGAATGCCAACCGTCACACCTGGAGAAAACCTGGCACCATCCCTAGAGTGAAGCATGGGGGTGGCAGCATCATGCTGTGGGGATGTTTTTCAGAGGCAGGGACTGGGAGACTACATGACAATAACCCTTAACAAACAGCCAAGACAACGCAGGAGTGGCTTTGGGACAAGTTTCTGAATGTCCTTGAGTGGCCCAGCCAGAGCCTGGACTTCAACCCGATCAAACATCTCTGGAGAGACCTGAAAATAGCTGTGCAGCGACACTCCCCATCCAACCTGAAAAAGCTTGAGAGGATCTGCAGAGAAGAATGGGAAGAACTCTCCAAATACAGGTGTTCCAAGCTTATCCAAGAATACTCGAGGCTGTAAACACTGCCAAAGGTGCTTCAACAAAATACTGAGTAGAGGGTCTGAATACTTATGTAAATGTCATATTTCCCTTTTTTATTTTTAATGCATTTTCAAAAATATTTTAAACAGTTTTTGCTTCATCATTATGGGTTATTGTGTCTAGATTGATGAGGGAAAAAATTATTTAATCCATTTTAGAAGGCTGTAATGTGGAAAACAATGTGGAAAACATGTACTTTCCGAATGCTGTGTGTGTGTGTGTGTGTGTGTGTGTGTGTACATACACTGTATACCCAGTATGGTACAGGAACGGTATGAAAATCAGGATACCGCCCAACCCTACCAGAGTGCAACTGATCCACAACCCGACTACCCCTTACATGACTAAGTCACAGTATTCATGCAGGTTTTATAGGGTTCCTGTTGTTCCTCACAACGATCACCATGGAGTTCAGTTAATGAAAAGACAGGCACCATGTTGAGTAACTGGAAAATGGAATAAATGGTCTTCTACATAAACACTCTGACAACAAATTCCTTTTGGCCTATCTTCCTTCAAGTTATAATATTTTCACATTTTCCTTCTACTTTCTCCTCTCAAAATTATTTCTCCAGTCTTGAATTATCTTCAATATGTTTCTGACTCCTGTCTTTTTTCCCTGCAGTGTTCCCTGTTCAGTGTGGGATGCTAGCGGACCGGTGGCGAGCCGAGGCTGAAGGAGCATGGTGAAGCACCAACCCTTGCAGCAGGTCTATGAGAAGCAGCTGTGTTTGTCCTTCCTCACTGGGATCTATGGCTGCCGCTGGAAACGCTACCAGCGTTCCCATGACAACAGCTCCAAGGTGAGAGAGAAGACTTTTGCAAATGTCACAAGATGTTCTGTTGTGGACAAATTATGGGTGTATTGGTATGTCCTCTTCTCATACCAATCAATGGAATATCTGAGAGTTAGATTGTCCTGACCTTTAATTGCACATGCTGGCAACATGCCTGGACTTGTTACGGAAGACCACTCTTGTTCTCAAGGACTTATTATTAAAGGGAGTGATGTACAGAGAGACCTGTCGTCTTGTCTCCTCTCATCGCCGTGTGGCACAGACTGGGAAAAGCTCGGCCTCAGTATCAAATTCCAAAGGAACTGATGCCCTTTCACTCACCTAATCAAACTGAGACAAACTGATGCCCCTTTAAGGAGTAAAACATCTATAACCCGTACTGAATGACTGTAAGACATAATATCTATTTACCCACATGGACTGAGGCCAAAACAGGGGATCTGTGCTAATGATGTATGGCTGGAAAGCCTGCGTTAATATAGCTTGAGTTAATAACTAGGCTTGAGCTCAATAGGAAAACGCTTTGGATCTCCTCATCGGACATTTACTGAGCAGCATGAGACCGCAAATCATGAATGATAATGATGAGTTACCGATATAGGGATTGATACACCTTCACAAGCACAGTTTGTGTGCGTGTATGACCCTGTACAGGATGTAGAACAAAAGTTGGCTAGCCTGTTTATTAGGCTGTCATTAGCACTACTGCAGCACCTGATTTAGCTCCAAGTACCAAAGTGGAATCACTGTTTCAACCAGAACGATCTTTCATGAACTGGTTACCGGCTGATGTTATGTTGTTATGGTCCGGCTACTTTGAGATTTGTGTAAGCAATGAAAAGCTTGGCAAACGTCAGCAGCTGTGTTGAGCTAAATGATGAAACTAGCCTTGCTCTCAGTGGACAGTTTTACAAAGCTTTGCTTAGCTTTTATTTTAGGCCACTGGCATGAAAGTAGGTATTTGGGCAGTGTAGGGCTAGGAGCAGTGAGGGGCTTTGGCAACAGTAGTAAAAATGTCACTACACAACAGAAGTCTGTTACTTGAAGAACTGCCTTGTTCAGACCACGAGTGACCGATGAATTTACAAAACTGATAGTGAGGCTTGTTTGTAAGCAAAACAAAGCCAGGAGACATATCACCTGCAGGGAAAGAACAGTGAAATTGTTTTGGGGACTTAGATACAGTAACCTGACACGTGTGAGATGGAGCACAACAATATCAGTCAGCCTGCCAAGCAAAAACCTGCCTGAATGACCTCTACCTTAGATATATGCTTCCTGGAGAGAAATAACATGTTATAAGCCTTATAATAAGACATTATAGTTCATAGGTGCTTATAACAAGTAATAAAGTGTTATACCTGTCAGCTGTTTGTAAAATGTTACCATGTACTGTATTTTCTTGTCTAGAAAGAGGCAGAGTGTAGAGTGAGTAGTGTGCATTGCTATAGAGGTCAGTGTGTACTATATAACTCAACTCATTTTAAAGGGCTAGCAGAACATAGTTCTGCCCATCCTGCCTTGAAACCTTATCACACCTCAGGAATAATTTAAACGTTTTCCATTTGTTTGATTCTGTTCTGGAGGCCCAGAAATTTTCTAAAACCTCTACATGCATGAAAAAAGTGACACAGGCAGGCAAGCAAGTAAGTATTTACCAAAAGCAAAAGTCTGAGTTGTCCAATGCATTCAACCTTTCAGGAAAGATTTATTATAGCTACAGTCCTTGTTAAATTGTTCAATTTATCCAATAGCATACTTTAAAAAATGTAATATTATTAAATGTAACTCAAATGACATTTTCTGTAAATAGTGGTATGTAACACTTTGCTCATTGTAAAGTATTAGGTTTATGGCAGGCCTTGGTAGCCATAAGCTTGTTGTAGAAGTAAATGGGGGTGTTTTAATATAATGCTTCTACCCAGACTCCCAGCTGTGTGTGATGCAGACTGAAGTATCAGTGCCGCTCCTGCTGTTCTTAACTTGTCATTGGACTACAAAAACCCAGTATGTTGTCCATAAATTAGGCCAGTTAGTAGGGAATGTGTGAGCGGGGCAGTAATGAGGTGCTGACCAAGAGGAAAAATACAAACACACAGCTGCACACCTGCTTTCCCTCGCTCCATTTACAAAGCACTCACTCACACACGATGCACACTCATGCACACAGACATTCATATCATCCAAAAATACACATCAATGAGAATCACATGTTCATCCCTACACATACTAAATGCAACTCTTATGATACCTATCTCTCCAACTCTCTCATTGAGAGAGTGCTACTGTGATTCCCAGGCCTGAGTTGACCCTCCTGTGTTTGTATATCATTGCTTTCTCTTCTGGTACTTAGTGGTATTACTTTGAGTAGTAGGTTGTTATTTCTCAGAAACAGGTTACCTCTGTCCTGCTCTTCAAACCCATAGAGAACTTTGTAATTAATGACCTAGAAACGCTTTCACTCAAGATTAGCAAACCATAAAGCAGCCCATGCTGAACAAGTTAAATTTCTAGCTGGAGTTGGATTCATAGCTCCATCAGTTGTCATTGAGACACCAAATTATATTTGTCCTATTTTTATGTGCGTATTTCCATGTAGTACCATGCACCTGATATGGCAAAATCCATAGGATAATAAGTGTGCATAGTACTGTATCATACAGAAGTGAGATGTACATCTCTGTCTGAGGAGGTTTGCTGGAAATGGTAGGCAGTCATACAGTTTCTCTGACTTTGATTCATCACAATGAAGTAGCTATGTTCTTCTCAATAGATGAAACAGCGTGGTAGGGCAACACTGTCTATCGGGGTTATAATTAGCAGGCTGTGAAGACGTTAGAGAGGGAAGGAGAA
This sequence comes from Oncorhynchus masou masou, assembly GCF_036934945.1. NCBI lineage: Eukaryota > Metazoa > Chordata > Actinopteri > Salmoniformes > Salmonidae > Oncorhynchus > Oncorhynchus masou. The sequence goes on from NC_088223.1 coordinate 64,484,378, forward strand.
TGAAGCCAAGGCACAGTCTGGAGGAGGAAGTGATGGGATTAGGACGTCAGGATTAGACAGCATCAGCTTGGTGACAATGACACTGTGCTAAAGACTGACCTCCTGTATCAATAGTGTGGTTGGTTGTGTCTGAAATGGCCCTACTATACTGTAAAATGACTTCCGCTGTGCACTGGGCTGGTTGATGTATCTCACATATTGGCAAAAAAAGACTACACCTGGAAAGGTGAAAAGATGCCTGCAAAATTATTCATCTAGACTCTGCATAGGGATGCTACCTATTTGAGAAGAACCAGGCTGGGGTCACTGACTGGACTTCATTGTTTTCAGGAACTACTGTGTGGATATTTCTACCCCCTTGGGTTTTAAAGGTGTGAGAGGTATGATCACCCACTGTAATGTGTTGTCTGCGAAAGGTGCAGAAAATATGATTATCCTTGGTTCTCTCCCAGCACTAGCTAACTTTCTGAATTAAAGGAATCGAAAATAAAATTCAACCCAACCCTGCTTCCTCCAACTGTTCTTGAGTGAGTGTTAGATTCATAATGTGGCTGTAGTCCTACACCTATGCACTTTCACCTCAGCGTAAGTCGACCTTAAATCAATTAAATAAAACCTGACATTGTCAGAGCCCCTTCCCCATGTCACTTTTCTATTACTTCTATTTGTCACATTAGGTCCAGTGTCTAACTTTACTCCTTTTAGTGCCATGAAAAAGTGTTTGCCCCTTACTGATTTTCTCAATTTTTTGCATATTTTTACTTATGCTGAATGTTATCAGATCTTCCACCAAAATATTAGATAAAGGGAACTGGAGTTTACAAATAACAACTGTACTGATTTTATTTATTTAATTAACAAAGTTATGCAACACCCAATTCCCCTATGTGAAAAATGAATTGCCCCCTTACACTCTGTCATGACGTTGGCCTCTGAGTATAGCAACCCCATCCCATCCCCCCCACCTCCTTCAACTAGGCTGCTGTGGTCAGAGGTTGTGAATTCCTGAGAAGACCTCATGGACACACAGTTATAGAGTAGTTTTTCATGGAGACAAAGGAAATCCTTCCAACTCACAGAACTTGAGGTACGAACAAATTTCATGTTCCGGAGAAAGTGTAAAAGATCGGTGAAGAATCCAGCTACAAACTGGTCTGTTTGTCACAACTTGGGAAGCTCTTGGAAGACTGTGTGGCCACATTACCATGACGCTGTTTATATAATTGCCAAGATATAAGGTTTTCATCTAATTGTTGTATAAGATGAATGAGTGAGTATGATACTGTTTACACAATTTTACAATGTGATTTTGGACTGTTTAATGAAGGAAAACTCAAAAAGGGAATTGGATTTGAACTAAATCAGAGGACCGCCCCTGAGCCCAGTTAGGGTCAGGCGTCCTGGGACAGCCCATTTCTGCCATTCCGAATAAAACCCAACTTTGAGAAATTATCAGCAGACCATGTTTTTCTCCATTAAGGGAGGACAAAGGTAGACCATTGCTGAATCTTTTAACCATACCACGTGGTTAAACGCTTACTGTCGATACCGATAGAATGAGAACAAGTCTTTGATATTCATTGCTAGTCTGCAGCTAGGAATTCGGTATCATTGAAAGAACGACAACCGCTGAAACATCCATTCTATAACGAATGTCACTTTGAACTACCCCCTCGAACCAAGACCGAGAGGGAGAGGGAGAGAGACGGACAATTCTACGAAAGACACACACTTTTCACCAGCGATCAAGATGACACACTGAGCGTAAATATATATTGATTGATTGCAATTGTTCCCGAATAAGTGAGCGTTCATATGTAAAGGATAAGCATTTTAATTGTTATAATTCTCACTCTGTAGTGACTTCTTGGTCGACCCCCCCCCAAAAAATAAATAAAAATAAAACGTGCCATACTGTTTCATTTTTAAAGAGAAAATACAAATCTAAAATAAGAATAAGTTTCTCAGTTGTCTAACAAGCTGCCATGCCGGTTCAACCCACTAGGGCACATCTTCCTATCATCTTATGTAACCACATTTACATTGTTTGTTTATGCATTTCTGTGAATTACCTAGTTAGTAATAAATAAATGACTTAAGACAATTGATGTATGGATGACTCATAGTGAAGACTGGGTTCGTGCAGATAACCAACAATTTACGACGTTTGGAATGAGACTAATGTGAGGTAAAACAAATAAATCATTAATCAGAAGACTATTGATCAGATATGAAAATATCTGAAAGGTTATATTGGGAAATTATAACTTTGTAATCTGAATACTTTCCTTGGTGCCCCGACTTCCTAGTTAATTACAGTTACATGATTATTCAGTTTAATTGCATAATACTAATTACAGGAATCTTAGATTAAAAAACAAAGTCTTCAATTTAATGATAGTAAAGACACAACAACTCAATAACGGGTTCTGCCACCTTAAGCTGCAATGACTGCAACCAAATGTTTCCTGTAGTTGTTGATCAGTCTCATCACTGTGGAGGAAGTTTGGCCCACTTACATGCAGAACCGCTTTAACTCAGCAACATCTGTGGGCTTTCAAGCATGAACTGCAACATCTCAATTGGGATTATATCTGGACTTTGACTAGGTCATTCCAAAACTTCAAATGTGATGCTTTTTAGCCATTTTCATGTAGTCTTGATTGTGTGCTTTGGATCATTGTCTTGCCGCATGACCCAGCTGTGCTTCAGCTCACAGACGGTTCCTTCTATTAAGGCAAGTCACCCAGGTCCTGAGGTAGCAAACCATCACACTATCACCACCATGCTTCACCGTTGGTATGAGTTTCTTACTTTGGAATCCAATGTTTGGTTTTCGCTAGACATAATTGGACCCATCTCATAAAACCTGGATGATCATCAAGACTCTTCGAAGAATGTTCTCTGGACAGATGAGTCAAAAGTATCACTTTTTGGATGACATGGGTCCCATAATGCTTGGCGAAAACCAAACACTTCATTTCACAGTAAGAACCATATACCAACAGTCACCCATTGTGGTGGAAGTGTGACGTTTTGGGGATGCTTTGCTAACTCAGGACCTGGACGACTTGCCTTAATAGAGGAAATCGTGTATTACGCTCTGTATCAGAGAATTCTACAGCAGAATGTCAGGCCATCTGTCTGTGAGCTGAAGCTGAAGCACAGCTGGGTCATGCAGCAAGACAATGATCCAAAACACACAATCAAGTCTACATGAACATGGTTAAAAAGCAATAATGTGAAGTTTTGGAATAACCTAGTCAAAGTCCAGACCTAATCCCAATTGAGATGTTGTGGCAGGACTTGAAACCAGCAGTTCATGCTTGAAAACCCACAAATGTCACTAAGTTAAAGAAGTTCTGCATGCAAGAGTGGGCCAAAATTCCTCCACAGCGATGTGAGAGACTGATCAACAACTACGGGAAACATTTGATTGGAGTCATTGCTATTAAAGGTGGCACAACAACCAGTTGTGTCAGGTGGCAATTACTTTTTCACACAGGAGCATTGGGTATTGCATAACTTTGTTTATGAAATAAATTAAAGTATGTAATCATTGTTATTTGTTCACTCAGGTTCCCTTTATCTAATATTAGGTTTTGGTTGGAGATCTGATAATGTTCAATATAAAAAAAATACAACAGTAGAGAAACCTATGTAGTGGGCAAATACTTTTTCACAGCACTGTACACACACACACACACACTTGCCACGGCTGTGAAGTATTGTGTGAGACCAGGTAATTGGCTGTCTCAACAGAAGTAGTGTGGTGGTTACCTCAGAAACCAGACATCATTTAAACACCAGCCCTCTACTCTCCCATTCTCATCTGTGCATTAACTCGAACCATAGAAGGTGAGGCCTCACTGATGAGATTCCTAGCCTTTCCTCTGAGTGCACTGTAAGTGTTAATGTGGTATGTTACTAAAGCACCTTATACCACCCACCACTGCGACCTGTATGCTCTAGTCGGCTGGCCCTCGCTACATATTCGTCACCAGACCCACTAGCTCCAGGTCATCTACAAGTCCATGCTAGGTAAAGCTCCGCCTTATCTCAGTTCACTGGTCATGATGGCAACACCCACCCGTAGCACGCGCTCCAGCAGGTGTATCTCACTGATCATCCCTAAAGCCAACACCTCATTTGGCCGCCTTTCCGTCCAGTTCTCTGCTGCCTGTGACTGGAACGAATTGCAAAAATCGCTGAAGTTGGAGACTTTTATATCTCCCTCACCGACTTCAAACATCTGCTATCTGAGCAGCTAACCGAACGCTGCAGCTGTCCATAGTCCATTGGTAAATAGCCCACCCAATTTACCTACCTCATCGAGAAACTGTTTTTATTCATTTACTTTTCTGCTCTTTTGTACACCAGTATCTCTACCTGCACATGACCATCTGATCATTTATCGCTCCAGTGTTAATCTGCTAAATTGTAATTATTCACCTACCTCATGCCTTTTGCACACAATGTATATAGACTCTTTTCTTTCTTTTTTTCTACTGTGTTGTTGACTAGTTTATTGTTTACTCCATGTGTAACTCTGTGTTGTTGTCTGTTCACACTGCTATGCTTTATCTTGGCCAGGTCGCAGTTTGTAAATGAGAACTTGTTCTCAACTAGCCTACCTGGTTAAATAAAATAAAGGTGAAATAAAAATACATTTAAAAAAAGGTGAGGCCTCACTGATGAGATTCCTAGCCTTTCCTCTGAGTGCAGTGTGTTAATGTGGTATTCCCCTCTTAACTACCACGCGTCCACACATTATCGCCAGGCCTCTAATAATAGACTGTAGGAGATGTGGAAGAGGTGCAGCACTAGTCTGGCCAGCATGAGATGTAAAGCTGATCCACACATTATCGCCAGGCCTCTAATAATAGACTGTAGGAGATGTGGAAGAGGTGCAGCACTAGTCTGGCCAGCATGAGATGTAAAGCTGATCACTGGTCAACTCCACCTGGCTGTGGTCTGACCTGGGCCACATTCAGTACGCAAACGTTGTAAAACGTGGCAGATAGAGATGTCATGAATACAGCTGACATTATTCCATATTCTTTATAATTACTTATTTACATTTTAGTAATTTGTGACTTACAGTTAGTGCATTCATCTTAAGATAGCTAGGTGAGAGAACCACATTTCCCCTCAATAAAATAATTATAATTGGGAAATTTGCTCTTTCGCAAACTTGTTCCCTTTCTGCATGCACCCCTGACCTGTTTTACCCCCCTCAATCCAGTCAATTACTATAGGGGAAGTGCCTAGTAATCTGACCAAACTTTCAAGCCAGTCATGCCAGAGGACAGATGAAAGGTGGAAGTTATGTTACCAATCAAAGGGGAAATTCATAAAACTTGGATTTTTATACAGTTTCGTTTTAAGATGTCATTTGTTTTAGACTTGTTTTACTCGTTGTGTGATTGTTTAAGCTGAAAGTTGTGGAACGTTATGTTAAAAGTGTTATAGAAAGTCTTCTTAATTCTGTTGTGTGTTCACCAGTGGGAATGTGCATGGTTCATCATCTTGTGCAGCACCTTCTCCCTGCTCCTCTTCTGGGCTTACTTCTGGTTGGAGGCCCACAATGACTACAACCAATTCAACTGGTGAGTGTAAGTTAGTCCTTACCAGAGTGGCTGTGAGCTGAGTTTACACCATGCTTCTGGGGGACAGAAACAAGTCTCTCTCTTTTGAGCAGCTTTCAATTAGTAATTTAATGTGTGCATATTTCAATATCTCCTATCAGGGCTGGTCCTCTTCTTATCAAGACACTGGCTCAACTTTCCCACCCTCTGTCTCTTTCTCAGGTTACTATACAACCGTTCTGGGGAATGGAAGGACGGCACTGTCCCCATTCTCGCAACCACCGCAGTTGGCTTTAGTTACATAACATGTTTAATGGTAAGTTTCATGTTTTGGTTAAATGCCTGTACACACAGTAAAACACGTGTTTTTGCTGCAGGTTCAGTAAGATCTAACCTGATTGTGGCTCTGTTCATATCCAGATTTTAGCACTCTGTCATATTTCACTGGGACAGCAGCTGAACCTCTACTGGATCCACAAGGTGGGCCTTCAAATGAACTCTGACCTACTGATGAGGAAATTAATACCATGTTACTGTTAGCCCTGCATAGGAATGTGTAGAACAAATCATACTGTTGATATGTTGGTCCCCACAGATTGGTGTGTTGGCTGCCTTGATCACCACTGTCAGTGGCGTGGTCTCCATCAGTGACGTGTGGGGGGACGAATGGGACATCATTCTTATATCGCTACAGGTCTACATCTCTATTTGTTGGTTTCTCTGTGCGTGTGTGTGTGGGTGAACAAGGTTATAAAACTCCTGTCTTTCTGTGTTGTAATTCAGTCCACAGGTCCTTTCCTGCACATTGGAGCTCTGGCTGCTGTCACAGCGCTGGGTTGGCTGGTCGCTGGACATGTGATCCGTGCAGGGAGAACCAGTAAGTATTGGGTTGGATTTTGATTGGCTTTCACTGTAACTCTAATCAGGATACCAATAGTATAAATTATTACATTACTTCATGATTATTATCATTATAACCATAAAGATTTTTGATAATGAACAATGATTGCAGCAGCAGTCAGAAATCTGGGACCTAATGTCCTCACTCTATGGTCTTCCTCCTTCCCAGAGTTCCACATGATTGTGCTGCTTGTCTACCTAAGTGTCCTGCTGGTCTTCTACATGGTTCCCCTTGCCATCACCTCACCCTGCATCATGGACAGGAACAGCCTCAAACCTCGACCTGATGTCATTGGAAGACGGGGGGCTCCAATGGTGAGTCCGTGTCTCCCTACAGAAACATCTTCTTGCCCCCTACTCTCTAGCCGCTTCATGTAGATCCTAAGGAATCTCCACATGTAGTCGGCTGCTAAACTATTTCCTATTTCTTTAAAGCTGAAATAATTTGCCTTTCCACCTCTAGCTCAAATGACTGCCACCAAATTCTAACAACCCATGATAACCCATTGTACCTCCTGTCTCTGTCTTTCCCCCTGCGTGTGTCCTGTGCTGTAGCTGGCTCCAGAGAACACCCTGATGTCCTTCAACAAGGCCCTGCAACAGGGGGTCAGCTCCCTGGAGGCCGACGTCTCCGTCAGGTACCCAACCACACTCTACCAGCCTATAACCTAACCCCACCCTACCACCTTAATGTTAGGAGTAATGAGTTCTCTACAGTAGACTGGTAATGGCGGGTGGGCCTTTCTGTAGTGAAGCCATAGCAACATTCACAGCGTGTAAAAGGTTATGGAGAAAATCTAAACACCCCCGTTCTGACCCTGCCTTTGACATAGTCAACTTGTTTTAAGACCATTTTAATCTCACATCCATTCCTTTTCACTAGTGCATTATAGCCTGTTATTACAGGCCCATTTTAGTACTCCCATTGCCACACAACCACTTTATTTTATTTATGAAAGCAGTGACAAATGTTACTGGTTCAGTGATGTCAGTCTGTGGTCCCAACTGTCCTCTACAGTCTGGACGGGGTGCCCTTCCTGATGCGAGACCGCACCCTGAGAAGGACCACTAACATTGCCAAGGTCTTTCCAGACAAACAGCACGAGGACGCCTCTCTCTTCAATTGGACAGAGATTCGCTCTCTAAATGCGGGGCAGTGGTTTTTGGAGGTATCCCTCTCCCCCCTCTGTCTCTCTCTCCCTCTCACTGGGTATATGTCTCTCTCCCTCCTTGTATTGCTCTTTCTCTTAGTCTCTCCCCTTCTCTAGTCTACCCTTCCCTTTCCCCACACCAAGTATATTTTTTCACTCCACTTTGCATCACTTCATCAAATAAAACGCCTCTCTTCCCTCTCTCTCCAGAGCGACCCCTACTGGACAGTTGGGTCTCTGACAGGGAGGGAACGGAACCGAATGGGGAACCTGACAGTGTGTAGCCTGGTAGAGATGCTCCGCCTGACAGCCAGGGCCAACCGCTCAGCCCTGTTAAACCTCCATAGACCTCCCCCAGAACACCCACACTACAAGACCTGGATCATGGACACCCTGTGGGCCGTCCAGAGGTCTGGGATATCACAGAAGAGGGTGAGGAGGACTTTCTGTGTATCTTTCTGTCCTTAGCAACATTGGTAGAGATGTTGTGTAAATCCAAAAGCAGGTACAGACTCTTATCCTGTGTCTTGTGCCCTGTGATTTTGTTTTAGGTGACGTGGACCCCGGACACAGACAGGGGCCGTGTCAGGGGGCTGCAGCAGACCTCCTTAGAGAAACTGTCAGTGGAGGAGTTCAGACACAGGGGCATCAGCAGCCTCACCCTGCGCTACTCACAGGCCAGCAACAAGGACATTCAGTAAGACATACTACTGTTACTCTCAAACTCATACTCTAACCCTAACCACCTGCTGGGATTGTCCAAAATGTTGTCTGGGAGGTCCAAACATGTCATTTAAAAAGTCCTAGAATCTTATCTTAATCCCTAACCCTAACCTCACCCTGCATTATGGTTACTCACAGGCTAGCATGTCCAATAACTATTTATCTTTGTAGGGACTTCCTGGTGAACAACATGAGTGTGATGGTGTACCCGGTGAATGAGCCGTGGCTCTACTCAGTGCTATGGTGCAGCGGAGTGCCTTCTGTCTCCTCCGACGCCCCCCAGGTCCTCCGCAAGGTGCCCTACCCCATCTGGCTCATGGTAAGAATCTCCGTCTACACCACTTCATTGCATTTACACTTTTGGTACAGTATAGACATATGGAAGATACCCATGAGTGTAACAGTCAATTTTCTATGACTGGGTACCCCTTTTAACTGCTACAGTACAGAGGCTGGGGACCGCAGGGGCGAGTACAGATAGTGACTAGGGAACAGCAGAATAGCTGGGTAAGAGCGAAGTGAGGAATGGGGACACAGCAGCAGACCCTACGACACAGCTCGAGACTAGGACTTAAAACTCTAGTAGTTTCATTCATGTTCTGATCGTCATCGCATGTTCATCATGATGTGAGGTACAGTATATTTGTGGTGATGCTGCGATCTAGTGGTGGATGTTGGTTCTGAACAGCTGTTCTTGTTGACAGAGCCCATATGAATACTGCTTAGTCTGGATCACCTCAGATCTTGTCTCCATCGCCATAGTTACAGGAATATTCATCTTTCAAAAGTAAGTACCCATTTTCCATTACGATCAAACTGAATCTCTTTTCATTTAGCTGTGAATGGTTGTGTATTTGCAGCATACACCTCACCCTCACACTTGAGTATTTCCAGAGTATTGCAATAACAATGCAAAGTTCTCTACTCCACTAATCCCTGACGAAAGCTGGATGCACACACTTCGGTGATATGTCTGCTCTGCTCCATTGTCTAGTCTGATGTACTAAGTGTTTCTTAGGACTGTTGTGTAAATGTAAAGGTCTGTGTGTTCTGAACTTTGTGTTGCGTAGCCTTCTGCTTCTAAACTGACGCTTCTGCTCTTTCCCTTTCACTGCCATGTCTCTCTCTCCTCCGCCTCATCTGGCAATTTCTCTCCTTCTGTTTGTCCATATCATATTTTTTTCTTATGTCCTCTTTCATTCCCTCCTCTTTCTCGCTCTTCCCTATTTGTCCTCTATTCTGCCTGATCTGTTCTGACTGATTTTGTTCTGCCTGATCTGCATGCTACGTTTCTCTGCTGCACTCTGGCGTCTGTCAGCTATCACTTGATCAGGTAACTGGGGTGACTCCCATGTTGCTTTGTTGTTTTCTGTCTTTGTGCTTTAATTGTGCCTGAAGCTCTAACGCTTGTACACAGTGTACACTGTTTCTTTTAGATATGTATTCATCAATATGGATTCATCATTTGACTATGCCTATATTGACTCTAAATGTGTCTCTGACTGTGCGGTGTCGCCCTGTCAGATGGAGGATGAGTGGCATGCAGAACTACAACCCAGAGCAGATCATGCTGAGTGCTGTGACACGCCGGCCCAGCCGAGACGTCAACATCATGAAGGAGAAACTCATATTCTCAGGTCTGTAATAAATCAAATATAATGTCGGCATTTAGCAGACACTTTTATCCAAAGCAACTGACAGAACTGTTGGAAGTTGACACGGAAACATACATGCATGGGCTACATACTGATTATACTGTATCAAACCCACAACCCTGATGTTGCCAGCACTATTCTTCAACTAACCCACTGAACCGAATGGAAAAGAGTGAGGGTCAAAGTTGAACTCTTATTTTTTTCTCCTTTTTTAGAGGTAAGCAATGGAGTAACCAATACAGATGAACATTTATATCCGGAGAATGGCTATGACATTGGGCAGTACAAGTGAGCTGTGTCTGTATACCTGGAGAATGGCCAAGACAATGCGCAGTACAGATGAATTGTCTCTGTACCTGTTTGAGCTGGTTGTGCTAACTACACTTATGACGGCATCACACGGAGACTGCAACAGACAGAATCACAATGGCTGCTACTTTAAACTTAGATGTTTCCGCCAACATGGTAGAACTTTGAACTTCTAAAAGTTGTGAATGTTCAATGTTTTGAAGACTGTTGATCTAATTGCTGGAGTGACCTTTTTAAAAGTTGTATTTCAAGCTCTGAATGATCATGGGATGTTTTTTCTTCTCAACTGTACATTTTTGTAAATATGACTTTGTTTTTCAGTTATTTTCTTTTCCCCCTGAGAGGATTGTCATGGTTTGGTGTTCTAAATAGTATGCTATTATAAGACTGAATTCACTCTCATGATGAGTAGTGTGTGTCCTGTCCTATTGATGTGTGAAGGACATTTAGCATCATTGGGAATGTGCACTGTTCTTGCATTGTGGTTATACATGTATGAACATGAAGGGAATTCAATAGTCAACATAGTCCATGTTGCAATCATCTTTTCTCTGCCTATTTTGTCATGCCATGATTGGTTTGCTTTAGGTTGAAGTTATTATATCCTTATCTCTTCACTTGCTGCCTTTTTGTAAACTAGTTTCCTGGTATGTTACAATAGGAGTCTGTTGCAGTGGCAGTGTGTTTCAGTACTTATATTGTTATATGACACAACTCCTATAAATAGTATTTCAGGAACAGTACCAGTCAAGTTTGGACAAACCTACAGTACTCATTCCAGGTTTTTTCTTTATTCTTTTACTATTTTCTACATTGTAGAATAATCAAAACTATTAAATAACACACATGGAATCATGTAGTAACCAAAAAAGTGTTAAACAGATCAAATATATTTTACATTTGAGATTCTTCAAAGTAGCCACCCTTTTCCTTGACCGCTTTGCACACTCTTGGCATTCTCTCAACCAGCTTCCTGAGGTAGTCAATTAGAATGCATTTCAATTAACAGGTGTGCCTTGTTAAATTAAGTTGTGGAATTTCTTTCTTTCCTTTAATGTGTTTTAGCCAATCAGTTGTGTTGTGACAAGGTAGGGGTGGTATACGTAAGATAGCCCTATTTGGTATAAGACCAAGTCCATATTATACCAAGAACAGCTCAAATAAGCAAAGAGAAATGACAATCCATTATTACTTTAAGACATGAACGTCAGTCAATCCGGAAAAATTCAAGAACTTTGAAAGTTTCTTCAAGTGCAGTCTCAAAAACCATCAAGCGCTATGATGACTGGCTCCCATCACGTCATCTGCTGCAGAGGATAAGTTCATTAGAGTTACCAGCCTCAAAAATTGCAGACCAAATAAGTGCTTCACAGATCTAAAGTAACAGACACATCTCAACATCAACTGTTCAGAGGAGACTGCGTGAAATAGGCATTCATGGTCGAATTGCTGCAAAGAAATCACAACTAAAGGACACCAATAAGAAGAGACTTGCTCTGTCTTTGTGAGACGCAAAGTAGGTGAATGGATAATCTCTGCATGTGTGGTTCCCACCGTAAAGCATTGAGTAGGAGGTGGGATGGTGCTTTGCTGTTGCCACTCAATGATTTATTTAGACTTCAAGGCACACTTAACCAGCATGGCTACCACAGCATTCTGCAGTGATACACTATCCCACCTGGTTTGCACTTAGTGGGACTCATTTGTTTTTCAACAGGACAATGACCCAACACACCTCCAAGTTGTGTAAGGGCTATTTGACCAAGAAGGAGAGTGATGGAGTGCTACATCAGATGAGCTGGCCTCCACAATCCCCCGACCTCGACCCAATTGAGATGGTTTGGGAAGAGTTGGACTGCAGAGTAAAGGAAAAGTGCTCAGCATATGTGGGAACTCCTTCAAGACTGTTGGAAAAGCATTCCAGGTGAAGCTGGATGAGAGAATGCCAAACGTGTGCAAAGCTGTCATCAAGGCAAAGGGTGGCTACTTTGAAGAATCTATAATATAAAATATATTTATTTAACACTTTTTTGGTTACTACATGTTTCCATATGTGTTATTTCATAGTTTTGATGACTTCACTATTCTACAATGTAGAAAATAGTCAAAATAAAGAAAAACCCTTGAATGAGTAGGTGTTTCAGATCTTTTGACTTGAACTACACTGCTCAAAAAAATAAAGGGAACACTTAAACACAATGTATCTCCAAGTCAATCACACTTCTGTGAAATCAAACGACCCACTTAGGAAGCAACACTGATTGACAATAAATTACACATGCTGTTGTGGAAATTATAGGCAATTAGCAAGACACCCCCAATAAAGGAGTGGTTCTGCAGGTGTCAACCACAGACCACTTCTCAGTTCCTATGCTTCCTGGCTGATGTTTTGGTCACTTTTGAATGCTGGCGGTGCTTTCACTCCAGTGGTATTATGAGACGGAGTCTACAACCCACACAAGTGGCTCAGGTAGTGCAGCTCATCCAGGATGGGACATCAATGCGAGCTGTGGCAAGAAGGTTTGCTGTGTCTGTCAGCGTAGTGTCCAGAGCATGGAGGCACTACCAGGAGACAGGCCAGTACATCAGGAGATGTGGAGGAGGCCGTAGGAGGGCAACAACCCAGCAGCAGGGCCGCTACCTCCGCCTTTGTGCAAGGAGCAGGAAGAGCACTGCCAGAGCTCTGCAAAAGGACCTCCAGCAGGCCACAAATGTGCATGTGTCTGCTCAAACTGTCAGAAAAAGACTCCGTGAGGGTGGTAATGAGGGCCCGACGTCCACAGGTGGGGGTTGTACTTGCAGCCCAACACCGTGCAGGACGTTTGGCATTTGCCAGAGAACACCAAGATTGGCAAATTCGCCACTGGCGCCCTGTGCTCTTCACAGATGAAAGCAGGTTCACACTGAGCACGTGACAGACGTGACAGAGTCTGGAGACTCCATGGAGAACGTTCTGCTGCCTGCAACATCCTTCCGCATGACCGGTTTGGCGGTGGGTCAGTCATTGTGTGGGGTGGCATTTCTTTGGGGGACCGCACAGCCCTCCATGTGCTCGCCAGAGGTAGCCTGACTGCCATTAGGTACCGAGATGAGATCCTCAGACCCCTTGTGAGACCATATGCTGGTGCGGTTGGCCCTGGGTTCCTCCTAATGCAAGACAATGCTAGACCTCATGTGACTGGAGTGTGTCAGCAGTTCCTGCAAGAGGAAGGCATTGATGCTATGGACTGGCCCGCCCGTTCCCCAGACCTGAATCCAATTGAGCACATCTGGGACATCATGTCTCGCTCCATCCACCAACGGCACGTTGCACCACAGACTATCCAGGAGTTGGCGGATGCTTTAGTCCAAGTCTGGGAGGAGATCCCTCAGGAGACCATCCGCCACCTCATCAGGAGCATGCCCAGGCGTTGTATGGAGGTCATACAGGCACGTGGAGGCCACACACTACTGAGCCTCATTTTGACTTGTTTTAAGGACATTACATCAAAGTTGGATCAGCCTGTAGTGTGGTTTTCCACTTTAATTTTGAGTGTCACTCCAAATCCAGACCTCCATGGGTTGATACATTTGATTTCCATTGATAATTTTTGTGATTTTGTTGTCAGCACATTCAACTATGTCAAGAAAAAAGTATTTAATAAGAATATTTCATTCATTCAGATCTAGGATGTGTTATTTCAGTGTTCCCTTTATTTTTTTTGAGCAGTGTATATGTGGATCATATGTGGAAATAAAGCAATAGATGTGTCCCTTTATCTTGGGGAAACATGACTGTGTAGTTGTACATCATACACTATGGATATATATATATTTTTTTTTTTACCTCTGTGCAAATGTACTTACTGTCATTTTTAAAGTGTTTCTAGTCGATATTAAACCCCATAGTTGTGTGAGTTGGCAAAACAAGTATATTTTTAAATTGCAGTGTTTCACAGATCTGTTCCTTAAGAGTCCTGATTGTGCTATTATAAACATTTCTCCATTCATTATACATGGCACACTGCTAACAACAGAATGGTCAAATCTGTTCAGATTAGGATTATACATTTAGGAATAAATAGGCCTGTGTTGGATTAGGCCCAATCCTGGATAATGGTGTTAATGAACACTTCCACCATGTGGACTCCTGCTCTGAAGAAAGGGTGGAGTGATGTTCCTCTCAGATTTCCATCTGAAATCAGCGACTTGCTTAAATAAAGAATGTAAACGTATCCAGTGTGCTTATTTCATGCCTATGCAAATGTTAATAAATTACTGTATTATGAAGAATTGTTACCAACCAATTGTAGGCCTATATTGCCGTACCTCTGCTGGTTATTCTTCCTGATGAAAATTCAGAAAAACAATGTATCCCCATGTGCCATTCTCACCAGAAATGATTTAACAGCTGCAGAAAATTATAATACTTTATTTTTGGAAAAATATTGCGTTTCATAGTCGTTTCATTGGTACATTGGTACATTGGTAAAACAATTGCTAGAATAAAGGACAGCTTTCAAAAAACTGTCAGTAAGCTGCTAACGCTCAAATCACTTTAACAAAATGTTCAATAATACCATAAATCTGAGATACAGTAGAAAAATGCTTTAAACCCTCATTTAATATCTCCCTCTTCCACATACACCTCTGAAAATGTACTGTACACCCACACTCAGTAATGTTGACATTGCACATTGTGCTAAAAACAAAGCCTAGCCTACTGCAATGATTTCACAGGTCCTGTGACAGGATAACTCACGAGACTTGAGGAATAACTGTAAAGGCTTGGGGGACATCATCATCAACAATTACAAACCAGCACCCAAGCCAACTCAGGAAATGCCTGTTCTGCCTTTGGTGTACAGTAGATAGCCACTGGGCACAGACATCAGTTCAACATCTAATATTGATTTACATTTGGTTGAGTTGTCAACTAATGTGAATTTAACGTGAAATCAACATTGTCATTGGATTTATGTTAAAGGTTGATTCACCGTCATCACAGATTTTTGGGGGTTGAAATGATGTGCAAATAGTGGGTTTATGCATAACTGCAATGCCAGCCACATAGGCTACTGATACTGAATGCAGTGTGAAAGCAAAGAGGAGTGCTCTTGTCCTACGTAAAGGGTCTTTCGCATGAGACAATTGTTGCATGGATCCACGTCGATCATTTTTCTGAAAGGCGCTGAGGAGTGTGTATCTGCTGGTGGCGGTTATGGCTGAGCCATGGGAGGATGATTGTTCAGTGCTGCTGGCATGTGGATGTCTGTCTCCTCCTTGCTGTTGTCTGAGCAGTCAGAAGGCATGTAGCAGCCAGAGTCTCTGGGGCAGTTCAGGTCAGCTTTAATACTCTCAGTTGGGGACTTGGCTTCCTTGTTTAACTCTCCCTCCTTCTGACCATCACCTGGAATGGAACAGACATGGGGGCTTAGAGAGCTTATAGTGGTCTATTTAAATGTTATGTCCACAAATCTGACATGTTCCCACAATATCAGAGTTGCAGAAATAACTTTTTTCATAGTTTCATTTTTCTCTCAAGCACTGAAATTTTATTGCAGCTGGTATGTTTCAATTTTAATGTAGGCTGTTGAATCTCTGAGTCTGAGATCTTGTTTTTTTTACCTTTATTTTACTAGGCAAGTCAGTTAAGAACAAATTCTTATTTTCAATGACAGCCTAGGAACAGTGGGTTAACTGCCTGTTCAGGGGCAGAACGACAGACTTGTACCTTGTCAGCTCAGGGATTCGAACTTGCAACCTTTCGGTTACTAGTCCAACGCTCTAACCACTAGGCTACCCTGCCGCACCATGTCAACACAATTGTTACTTTTGGTTACTGCAGCTAAAGGTTATTAAGTTCAAAAGATCCAAAGTGTTTGCAAGATTGAAAAACAAGATATATGGGCTGGTGCAACACCCAAACCACAGTTGCTTCTGAAAATTACATTTCCTGTTAGTAGCTTGTCTTGTCTTGCATCACTCAATGTTATGTTTCTTGACTACCACTCAGCCTTTCATGTCCTTCTAGCAACTGCCTCTTAAGGTATTAGCAGTGTAAGACATCTTCTTTATCTAGCTATGGCCAGGACAAGATGGCTGATATCCTGTTATTTACACACACTGTGTGTAAGTTCACACTTCTTGCAAGTTCACTTCTTTGTTATAATAGACAGTTTGCCAATTTAGCAGTATTGTTATAATGGTTTTAAACTGTGATTGGTAACTTTTGTGAGCTGTTTGCTGTAACTGTCCTGAATTGTTTATTGTAACTCTTTTGAACCATGTGTGGTAACTGTCCTGAATGATTGGTTGTGACTGTATTGAACTATGTGTGGTAACTGTCCTGTTGTGTTCTCTGTGCTGTAAGTGCTGGCTATCCAGTTATCATTAGCCTCTTTATCTGTGTCCCTGATACCACGGCCCTGATACAGCACTTCCTCTGTTGACGGTATACCCTTCCTGATCTGCTTGATATCTAAAACCAGACCTTTGGCAAACTAAATACAGTACATATGCTTAGAGGGAATTATGATCTCCTCCACACCTACAGTTTTTGTCAGAACTAGCAGCTCTGGAGCACCTCACCTAAGAGTATGGATCTGTTTAAATTGGCAATGTTGATGCCAGAAGGCCCAGGTGTTGTCTTGAGTGCCTTTGCATCCCACCTGGAAATCAAAGTAGGGAAAAGACTGCCCTGACTCACTCTGGGGTTCTTGGAGGCACTCGACGGCAGCCATCAGACGATGTCTGTGTTCAGAATCAGTCACATTGAGTTCCACCAGATGCTGCTCCTTCAGCTCTCTCAGGTCATCTACTGTCTGGTACCCATTAAGGAGCAGGGAGGAGGCATACTCCTACAACACAGAGAAACAATACCAATCGGTAAGCAAGCCATCATGTTACAATAAAAACATCTCAATCCTGTCTGTCATCACTGTGTTGACATCAGAAATGCATGGTTCTCTAAAGATGCAATTTATAGTTTTTTTTAAGAATGCAGGAAACATGTTTTTTGAGAGCAATTGTTTGTGACAGCAGGTTTGAGGAAAGAGACAGAGAAGAGTGTGAGAGAGACAAGGAGAGAGCGAGAGAGACAGTTTACCTCCAAATTGAGGCGCTCTAGGAGTTCCTGTAGCGTTTTGGGCCGGGGTCTCCTGCTCCTCCTGTGTGTCATCTTCTGAGGCGGTTCAGGAACCTTCTCTACTATGAGGTCTACGTAGATGAACTTAAAGTTTCCCACCTTGTTGTTCAGCATGCCTGTCCATATCCCCATAGGAGGCTTGCTGATGATCTCAATCACATCCCCTACCTGAAAGAAGAAATTGGCATTTTACTTGAGCAATGCATGTCTGAGGTCTACATAAGCTACTTTGCAAGACATTGGCTCTATCTCAACTGCTTAAAAACCCACGAGGATGTACTGAAGGACATGTTTGACAATTCAGTCAGGTGGTTCAGTCAGGTAGGTTACCTTAAGTTTGAGTGATTCAGTATCGTAGGGACTGGGGACAAAGTCAGTGTGGACCCGGGCTCTGCCACAGAACTGGCCTGTGTAGGAAAGGGGCAGCTCCTCATCCAGCCTCAGACTGTCTCTGTTACTGGAGCCGTCTGATCCACTGGTAACCCCACCTAGGGCGCAGCACAGTTGGATTGGTAGGAGACAGACATCATGTTAGCTTCAAAACAACCTTTACAGGGCTGAATGTGTTACGGTGAGCATTGTAGGTGTTGTCATACATCATGCTACAGAGTGAGGTAGTTTTTTCACTCCTTAATGCGATGTCTATTCATGAGTGTTGATGCCACAGGAGGTTGGTGGCACCTTAATTGTGGAGGACAGGCCTGTGGTAATAGCTGGAGCGGAATTAGGGGAATGGTATCAAATCCATTAAACACATGGTTGTCAGTTGTTTGATGCCATTCCATTCGCACCGTTCTGGCCATTATTATGAGCCGTCCTCCCCTCAGCAGCCTCCTATGATTGATGCTGGTCTAACAGTAGTCTACTTAACAATTATAATATTAAGTTACAGTATGATGGTTATGGCGGTGAATTAAATATTGACAGTTTAGACTTTTGACTGTGATTATGTTTGTCAGGCATCCTTTGTTGGCTAAATCAAGGTCCAACAACATGCCTTAGCAGATGAGACTACACACTTGATTTTAATCAACTGCAGATTAAAGTAAAATTGCATTAGTAAAGAGAGAACTTGTTTAATCCAGTAAGGTGTTGGCTGTGTGCTTACTGGAGGAGCTTTGTCCACTATTGAGACTGTAGAGGCTTTCCAGAGAGTGACTGGACTTTCTGTGTCCTTTTGGAAATGAATGGACGCCGTAAACAACATCCCCTTCTCCTTCTTCATCTCTCTCCGACTCGTCGCACTACCAGTAAAAAAGCAACAGAACAGGTCACGTTTTTTTATTTTCTTTGCCCTCCTTTTCTCCTTATGCCGTCACTCCTCATCTCCTCTCACAGCATGGCGGTTGAGGAGGAAGGAAAGGAGAAAGCTAAAGTAATCAGAGGGCTGGGTGGGGGCAGGGTTCTAAGATGTTCCGTGTGCCAAAACGGCTCAGTATCCCAGGCAGTTTGTGCAAGAACACAGAGGAGCTTCTCTCCTCTCTCTCTCTGAGTCCTTAATCCACACAGAGCTGCCTTGCCATTTATAACTGAGACTTGACATAGGCGGGAGCTGTGTGTAATCCCCCTATACCTACTCCGACTGTACCTCCCTCGTTCTCTTTGTGAGAGAAGGGTTGTGTCTTTTTAGCTTCACAAATGACTTGGTTACCAGGTGACGTGTTAACGAGTCTTTGTCCTGTACTGACCAGTGTTTGGACATGGACTAAGAGCCTAACTTGTTCGTCATCATTTATAATCCTCCTTTCTTTACTTCCTGAGGAGCCAAGCACTGTATTCTATTACCACTCTATGCTGTACTATTCACTTCCAAGGTTCCTGTTCTGTTGGTTTTATATTGTTAATTTATGTGGACTTGGTCTGACTGTACATTTCCTACATACCAGCCTATACCTCTGCATTAATTGGAACTACCCATCCCGGATCCGGGAGAATTGCCATCAACTACACTAATTAGCATAGCGCAGCATTCAAAAAATATTACTAGAAAATATTCATATTCATGAAATCACAAGTGAAATATAGTGAAACACAGTTTAGCCTTTTGTTAATCACCCTGTCATCTCAGATTTTGAAATTATGCTTTACAGCCAAAGCAAGACAAGCGTTTGTGTAAGTTTATCGATAGCCTAGCATAGCATTATGTCCAGCTAGCAGCAGGAAGCTTGGTCACGAAAATCAGAAAAGCAATCAAATTAACCGTTTACCTTTGATGATCTTCGGATGTTTTCACTGACGAGACTCCCAGTTAGACAGAAAATGTTCCTTTTGTTCCATAAAGATTATTTTTATACCCAAAATTACTCCATTTGTTTGTCACGTTATGTTCAGAAATCCACCGGAAATAGCGGTCACGACAATGCCGGGAAAAAAATCTAATTATATCCATAATATCGACAGATATTATAATCAATCCTCAAGGTGTTTTTCAAATATCTATTCGATAATATATCAACCGGGACAATTGGCTTTTCAGTAGGAGTGAGAGGAAAAATGACTACCTCTGTCTTTTACGCAAGAATCACTCTGAGAGCCCTCAGCTGGCCTCTTACGCAATGTAGTCGTTTACGCTCATTCTTCAACATAAAGGCGTGAAACTACGTCACAATGCTGTAGACACCTTAGGGAATACATAGAAAAAGGAATCTGGTTGATATCCCTTTCAGTGGCCAATAGGAGTGCATAGGAACACAACTGTTTCAAAACATGAGTCACTTCCTGATTGGATTTTTCTTAGGCTTTATTTTTTACTTTTAATTGACAATATTTTGACAGTTTTGGAAACATTAGAGTGTTTTCTATCCTAAGCTGTCAATTTTATGCATATTCTAGCATCTGGTCCTGAGAAATAGGCGGTTTACTTTGGGAACGTTATTTTTCTAAAAATAAAAATAGTGCCCCCTAGTTTCACCAACAGCCAGTGAAAGTGCATGGCGCCAAATTCAAAACAATAACAATCTCAGAATTATAATTCCTCAAGCATACAAGTATTTTCTACCATTTTAAAGATACAATTCTCATTAATCCAGCCACAGTGTCTGATTTCAAAAAGGCTTTACAGCGAAAGCACCACAAACGATTAGGTTAGGTCACCACCAAGTCACAGAAAAACATACAGCCATTTTTACAGAAACCTATACTTCCTGGTTGGATTTTTCTCAGGTTTTCGCCTGCCATATGAGTTCTGTTATACTCACAGACATCATTCAAACAGTTTTAGAATCTACTAATAATATGCATATATTTGCATCTGGGACAGAGTAGCAGGCAGTTTACTCTGGGCACCTTATTCATCCAAGCTACTCAATACTGCCCCCCGTCAACAAGAAGCAACAACTCAAAATCAGAAAATAACAAGAGAGGGGCTCTGGGGTTGTTTTCTACAGAAGGTGCCTATTCTGCTTAAAATTAATCAAACTAAAAAATAAAGAAAAGAAAACACAGTTGATCTGTTTGCCACAACGTGCTTCGTCTCACTCACCATTTCCTCTGACAGGGCTTTAGCGTACTGCCTGCCCATCCTCTTCCTCATCGTCAGTGAGATGGCCTTCATCTTCTTGCCTATACCTCCTGATCTGGTCTGGTCACTATTAACCTGCTCTCCCTCTGCAGACTGCACACATATCAACATACACTTGTTGTTACATCGTTGAAATGCTTAAACTACGATACAGCAACATAATTTAAAAAGATGAAATAAAGGAAAAATAAATACAAATCTACTAATGTTGAAACAATTAGGGCTGGGACAATAACCGTACTGTGTAACCGCCGATTATGGATGAAGACCAATCAACCCTCCCCTCCAAAAAAAGACGTCATAACCATTTGAAACCATAGTTTTTTTTGTGGAACAATCTGAAGACAGGACGGCCAGGCATTCATGTGGTTGAATCTGTTTCTGCGGTAACATGAACTCTTTACAATGCGATAAAACTTTGTTGCTCCTTGCTGACAAAAGCAAGGTGTTGTAGTAAACACGTCTTTGGTTGCCTAGGCAAAGCCCCCTTCACTTCAGCAGCAGCACCCATGGAAATAGAATGAATAGAACGGGATTGGAATTTGACTGGTAAACTCATGGTTACATTCGCAATGGCTGTCTGGTATTGTGATGCTATAATTTCCATGGTAATGTAAACTCAGCAAAAAAAGAAACGCCCATTTTTCAGGACCCTGTCTCTCAAAGATAATTCGTAAAAATCCAAATAACTTCACAGATCTTCATTGTAAAGGGTTTAAACACTGTTTCCCATGATTGTTAAATGAGCCATAAACAATTAATGAACATGCACCTGTGGAACGGTCGTTAAGACCTATTAAGGTCACAGTTATGAAAACTTAGGACACTAAAGAGGCCTTTCTACTGACTCTGAAAAACACCAATAGAAAGATGCCCAGGGTCCCTGCTCATTTGCGTGAACGTACTTTAGGCATGCTGCAAGGAGGCATGAAGACTGAAGATGTGGCCAGGGCAATAAATTGCAATGTTTCATACTTTGAGATGCCTAAAACAGTGCTACAGGGAGACAGGATGGACAGCTGATCGTCCTCGTAGTGGCTGACCACGTGTAACAACAACTGGAATGTTCATTTAATTTATGTGGCTCATGCAATGGAATGTATTTTTATTATACAATGCGTGGATCTAATCCTGGATGATGATTGTTTAAAAAATTGCATTCCAGCCGGTGTTTATTCCACAACTTACCACCCGCTAAAGCTATGACATTAAAATGCCCATTTACTCTGTTCCATCTCACTGCGCAATTCACTGTCTCATCAACCCTGCCAGGCAATTTATAAACTCGATCTCCACTATAAAAAGCATCTAGACATTATCTCCCATTTATTTTAGACTAACATTTGGTTTTCAACAGGGAGATTTGTATTAACCTTGCTGTATGCCTCTCTGACATTTGCAACATTGTTTACATTTTGAAATTCGATCTTCAGCTGTCCAATAGTAATGAAGGTGTAGGGAGTCGGGACAAGACAGACCGTAAGACAGCTTTTCTCAGCTTGTCGAACTCATGAATCAGCTGGCATCATTTTCAGGATATATAAAAATAAATGTCAATAGAAAACAGGTGAAACTAAATGAAATGCAGCTGGTTTGCAGTCTTTCCAGCTTCAGTTTGAAGTGATTGTGTTAGCTGTATTTGTTCGTTAGCTCTCCTGAACAACAGTGTCTTGATGAGAGAGCACATTTTCTATGCAGGCGAAATCGCGCATTATTAGCTCATTTTTGTGGCTGTATCCAAATAAATGTCACTAGAAAACAGTTTAAACAAACACAAATACAGCTACTTTGCTGTTATTCTGTATGCACTTTTTGACATGACTGTAAGTTAGCCGTAGTTGGCTACCTAGCAAGCAAGGGATAAGAATGTGTGGCAATGGAACATTCAGAACGAATGACTGGGTCACGTCTATATATACAAAACAAATAGCCTGAACGACTGGGTCACGTCTATATATACAAACCAAAAAGACTGAACGACTGGGTCACGTCTATATATACAAAACAAAAAGCCTGAACGACTGGGTCACGTCTATATATACAAACCAAAAAGACTGAAGACTGGGTCACGTCTATATATACAAAACAAAAAGACTGAAGACTGGGTCACGTCTATATATACAAAACAAAAAGACTGAAGAATGGGTCACGTCTATATATACAAAACAAAAAGACTGAACGACTGGGTCACGTCTATATATACAAAACAAAAAGACTGAAGACTGGGTCACGTCTATATATACAAAACAAAAAGACTGAAGACTGGGTCACGTCTATATATACAAAACAAAAAGACTGAACGACTGGGTCACGTCTATATATACAAAACAAAAAGACTGAAGAATGGGTCACGTCTATATATACAAAACAAAAAGACTGAAGAATGGGTCACGTCTATATATACAAAACAAAAAGACTGAAGACTGGGTCACGTCTATATATACAAAACAAAAAGACTGAACGACTGGGTCACGTCTATATATACAAAACAAAAAGACTGAAGACTGGGTCACGTCTATATATACAAAACAAAAAGACTGAAGACTGGGTCAACTGAAGACTGGGTCACGTCTATATATACAAAACAAAAAGACTGAAGACTGGGTCACGTCTATATATACAAAACAAAAAGACTGAACGACTGGGTCACGTCTATATATACAAAACAAAAAGACTGAACGACTGGGTCACGTCTATATATACAAAACAAAAAGACTGAAGACTGGGTCACGTCTATATATACAAAACAAAAAGACTGAAGACTGGGTCACGTCTATATATACAAAACAAAAAGACTGAAGACTGGGTCACGTCTATATATACAAAACAAAAAGACTGAAGACTGGGTCACGTCTATATATACAAAACAAAAAGACTGAAGACTGGGTCACGTCTATATATACAAAACAAAAAGACTGAAGACTGGGTCACGTCTATATATACAAAACAAAAAGACTGAAGACTGGGTCACATCTATATACAAACAAAAAAGACTGAAGACTGGGTCAAAATACAAAACAAAAAGACTGAAGACTGGGTCACGTCTATATATACAAACAAAAAGACTGAAGACTGGGTCACGTCTATATATACAAAACAAAAAGACTGAAGACTGGGTCACGTCTATATATACAAAACAAAAAGACTGAAGAAAGACTGGGTCACGTCTATATATACAAAACAAAAAGACTGAAGACTGGGTCACGTCTATATATACAAAACAAAAAGACTGAACGACTGGGTCACGTCTATATATACAAAACAAAAAGACTGAAGACTGGGTCACGTCTATATATACAAAACAAAAAGACTGAAGACTGGGTCACGTCTATATATACAAAACAAAAAGACTGAAGACTGGGTCACGTCTATATATACAAAACAAAAAGACTGAACGACTGGGTCACGTCTATATATACAAAACAAAAAGACTGAAGAATGGGTCACGTCTATATATACAAACAAAAAGACTGAACGACAAAACAAAAAGACTGAATGGTCACGTCTATATATACAAAACAAAAAGACTGAACGACTGGGTCACGTCTATATATACAAAACAAAAAGACTGAACGACTGGGTCTCATCCATAGATACAGAACAAAAAGACTTATCTACTCTGTCAACCGAACCAATAGAACGAACAACCAGTCGGCTTGGGTAGCAACCTTAGATTTATGTCGGGACTATGTCTTGTGGGAGGATGAAATAGTATGAATAAATTCATCAAAATAATGTTTTTTATGAAAATATGTGAATCATTATTTGGATATGTTGATATAAGTCATTGTATAAAAGTGATAATGCCCTCGAAGCCGGTGTTTGATGGATATATTGGCACGGTTTGCCAACACCCGTGCCAATATATCCACCAAAACCAGCTTTTCTGGCATTATCACCTAAGTAATGTCAGTTGAGTTTAATCAAAAAAATCACTGCACATATTGATGGGTACACTTCCTGCTTTGACTTACTGCTTTGTTCCTATGGGCAGAGATACTTAGAAAGGAGAAGATATGAATCCCAGTGGCCAATGAATGTAGACACGTATAAACGCCCCACCCAACAGACTGTCGACCAATCGCGTTCATGTTGTGGATATGAGTTGAGAAACCTGCCTATTTTCCTCGAAAGTACGCAATGTCACGATTTCAAAGCTGTACGATATTACAGAGAATAAGTTCATTATCTCACATCTCAGAAAAGATTCGTAATGTTGTACTTCTTGTTCAAGTAATTCATGCTAATGCTGTTTTTTTTAATTTAGCGTCCAATTGACTCCCATTCTTGAAGGAGTGATCTCCCTGTCCCAGAATCACCCATAATGCACTGTGTGGCCCATTGACGACACATGGGAAACGTACACAATGGGTGTTAATACGATTCGAGTGAGATTCCCCTCTTCTCAAAATTATCTCTGCTATGGGTACGCTTGCAATGGCCCCCAGTCCACCCATTATGCCATCATTGACTTGAATGGGGATGCCCGTTCTAGTCATTCTATTTCTATGGCAGCACATGCGGTCATGAGCGGAGGAGAGGAGAAAATGTTCATTTTTTTTGCTATTCAAACGGCTATAACGGTGACCACGGTCATTTGGCTGACAAATAACCGTCATCCAAAATCCCATGACCGTCACATCCCTAGAAACAATGAAGAAAGTTTACAGTATCACTTATAAGGAATTACTTGTTGAAGTAGCCGACAAAATCAGACAGATGCTTCACATACCAAAGCACCTCCATTTTCCTCTGGCTTCACTGGGGCTGGTTGGTGTCTGAGTGAGTCAAATCGGCCAAAGCTGGTGGAGCGCTGGGTGAGATGAGAGATTAACTTTACAGATTAAAACGTGTTTGAGATGGTAACAGCAGGACACATGTTGTCTGGCTGTCGTGTTTATGTTGAACTCAAAGCAGCACAATACAAACAAGTAATGTCTGTAGTAGGCCTATACCTTGTAAACCATACATCTAACCCGGCTGTTCCTAGTACTGTCTGTATTACCACCAGGCTCCATTATGGCATTTTACGAGATTTCTCTTCATCTTTTTTGTACTTATTGTGTCTTATGTTGCATTTGACTAAGATTGGATTTGATGATATAACTGCAGGTTCAGTTTGAACTCTACAGATGTATTTTCTAAAGCTACCAAACCAAACCAAACCTTGTCTTTGTAGTATTGTTGTTTTGTACTACTACTATTGATATCATGAGTATTATGAGTACTTCTGTATGGTAATGGATGAGTACTGAGTGGTGTTCAGCTTCACTACAGCTAATGGAGTTTGTATCAGTTATGGTCGGCTGTTTGCCATAAAGTGATGTAATGTAAATCTCTTATACTAAATCCAATGTAATACATTGAATATTATAATATTTCATGTCATTCATGTGCTACAATTTTGTGTGTGTGTTGTATTCCTGTTATATAATAGCGTTATTGTTATGGATTTTATTATTCTAGTACATCCTGCTGTTCGCCCTTAAACCTGTCATCTGCTCATCTGCACTATGCTAATTGAAAGATAATAATCTGCATAAACGTCATAAAAATGTGACTGTGTGAAAAGCAATGGCCCGTTGTTCACTGGCGGCCCATTAGATTAGTTTTTGTGGTCATTCTGAGGCTCTCATCCAACATCTGTTACATTAAACCCTGGCTCGTGGCCCCGCAATGATCATCTGACCGTTAGTGAACCGTGAACCTTGGCCGGCTGCAGTCACTGTCACCTACTGGGGAAAGCTAATGATTTCTAACAGAAATAATGGTCAAATAGCAAGAGCAAGAAATGCTAGTATTGCTTTTATAATGAACTCAAACTTTTGAGTGAATCTTCATTTTCAATATCCTGAGTTACCGCTGTAATACAGCCTAATGTTTGGCAAATATGCTTTAGAACTTTTCCTTTTAAATTACAACAAGTACTTTAAGTTAAAAAATGTTTAAACAAAATGCTCAGCCATATAAAATGTTGTTTTTTGTTATTACAACAGCAAATCAAAAAGCACATTTTATTTAAAAAAAAAACAGACTTTTAAATCATCTCACCTTTGGTTTTGTCTTGCTCTTCGTGTCGTTGTTTGAGACATTTGACGGTTTCCTCTGAAGCATAGTGCTGAATCTGAATAACTGCTGGTCAGTTTTTTTGTTGTTGATAAAAAACAACTGTGCTGTTGCTTATTTAACCAATCATCATATCAACAACCTACTGTACTGCAACAGTTGTGCAGAGCAGCTACATTTCCTCTAAGGCAGCCAGGATGTGACTGTCTCTACACAGTCTGTTTATCTGTGATGAAAGACATGCATGTGTTGTACTTTTAGGTGGGAGGTGGAAAGTCTGGTCAACAAGCTACAGACACTGAATAATCCTCAGCGCACCCAGAAAGTCTCATTGATGACTGCTTGTTTGGGGTTGTAATAATGTGAGTAATTGTTTGTTTTTTTGCCATAATTGCAATTTTTTAAGCTTGAAAGACTTTTCAGACTATGTCACAAACTGTTGTCTTCATAGTGTTTTTGATAGTTCACTGTAAACCAGTCAAATGAATTATGAGGAAGTGACCAAGCGACTGGTGAGCACAGGAAGGGGTGAATTACCACAAAGCCTGTATATTGCAGTTTCCGTTTTTATTACCTTAATAAGCTTGTTCATTGTTAAATGAATACCAAATAGAAATTTGCCTGTGTAGGGGGAAGTGTTCCCTGCAAAGCAATCATTTGGGAAAGACCAGTCCCACAGCTTCCCACAATATCTCTGTCAGACCTGTATGTAATCTCCTTTAAGTGAACCGTATCTTACCGTGGATTCTGAGATGTCCAGATCTGTGATCGAGCGTATGACCCGTTGGTGTGAGAACACTGGCGGCGTCTGTTTGCTGTCCAGTTCCTGGACCAGACTCTCAAAGTGGTCCCAAGCTGTTGCTCGGGGCAGGGTGAAGTCAAAGCCATAGTTCCGGGGCTCGCCTGGGGGCCGGTGACAGGTGTGGTAGGGGACATCCCAGGGTGGAGGGAATTCTGTGAGGCCCCAGTGGTGGTCGTGAACCCCAGTGCTCCAAGGTCCTTCCACAGCTTTCCCATTGGTCTCCTTATTCAGCTGCTTCTGTGGCGATGGTGCGTCAGCCTTCGAGGACTTCTTCTCTGTCTTCTTCCCCAGCCCAATGCAGGTGATGACGGGACTGTCGTTACTGAACACAGAGTCTGCCAAGTGACCTGGACAAGAAGAGAAATAAAGGACTTTTTAGTCCTATTCATTCATAGATATGTAATTTATTCTTTAAAGAACAATAAAATCATCAGCTTTTTTTTAATGAGAGAGTTGCCCCTATTATTCTAGGGTTTTGTATTCATAGGATTTGTTGTGTTTCAAGCAGGCAGGCAGCTCTGTCTTTGAATTTGGAGCTAAGGTGCATCCATTAGAACTCACAATTGCTGTCAGTCTTTCCATCATCTAGTTCCATCTGGCTTCCCTTCTTCACTTTCACTAGCCTCTGGAACCTCTTCAGCTTTCCCTTAGATTCAGCCATGTCAGCCTCCGCATCCCCAGTCTGCAGCAGAATAATATGGGTAGAGTGGGCTATCAGTGTCCATAATATCAGTGTGCATTATGTAATGCCTAGTACTCTCAAGTTGTCAAGTGAAAACTTGAAATGCCTTGTTTTTGTCTTATTTGTATTTGTCTTTAGTTTTGCACTGGTTATAGAGTCAGCATGAAGACTAAAGTGGAGGAGTGTCTGTGATATGGCCGCCACCACAGACAAACACCTGACGTCTCCTACCCTCAGTTCACAGCCTACCTCTTCCTCACCCCAACCACCCTGACAATCCTGGCCAGCAGAGCAGTAGGTCTAACTGTACCACATGGTGCCTTCCCAGTCACCTGAGGACTTTGGTTGATCTATTAGTTGTAATTCAACTGGCGGGATGAAGGATGAGGGAATGGATGGACCGGGACATTTTTAAACGTCAACAAAATACATTTCACTCAATAATTTTTTTAAATGTAACTAGGCAAGTCAGTTAAGAACAAATTCTTATTTACAATGATGGCCTACACCAACCAAACCCTGACGACGCTGGGCCAATTGTGCGCAACCCAATGGGACTACCAATCACAGCCAGTTGTGATACCGCCTGGATTCGAACCAGAGTGTCTGTCGTGATGCCTCTAGCACTGAGATGCAATGCCTTAGACCTCTGCGCCACTCGGGAGCCCAATAATTACACATATGCCACCTCCAGCTATGTTTTTTTGTGCCAAAATCTCAAATACATAGAACCAAATACAGAAGAACCATATAAACGGACACAACATGTAAGAACCCATGTGTGCTCACATTTCCCTTGCCGGTTTGCTGGGTATACTATATGTAGAGAAAGAAGCACAGAGAGGGCTTGCTACATCCTTTCTGGTCTCACAAACAAACATAAAGGCACATGTCCTGACACACACAAGGATCCGCGTGCCACATCCAGACAAACACACTAACACACACAGACCGATCCACGTGCCACATCCAGACAAACACACTAACACACACAGACCGATCCGCGTGCCACATCCAGACAAACACACTAACACACACAGACCGATCCGCGTGCCACATCCAGACAAACACACTAACACACACAGACCGGTCCGCGTGCCGCATCCAGACAAACACACTAACACACACAGACCGATCCGCGTGCCACATCCAGACAAACACACTAACACACACAGACCGATCTGTGTGCAGCTCTGGGGCCATGTGGGTGAGGGATTACCATTTCCATGCTCTGCCATCTGCACTGCATTACTAATAATTATCACTGTGCTGCTAAAGTGATTGCTGCCTGCTTGTCCCACAGGAGATTGTGCTAATGCCATAGTGCTTTGTTCTTCTCTCCAATCTACAATTACTGTGCCGTCTATTGTAGCATACGGTCAGTCTTTAGCACTGCATGAAACAAGAGAGTATTTCTTGTATTTATTGTGTATATCTTTCAGATAAATACTGAAAATGTATTAAGGTACAGCATCAGTACACCACCATACACCATTCAATGGGCATGAGGTCTCTGGCTGCCCCTGCTGACAATAACACTCACCATGTTCTGCTGATGGTTGTCAGGGGGCTCATAGTTTGGGTTCCAGGCCTCGAAGTTCACCCCCTGCACAAACAAAATAACAATACAAGTTTAATGAGTTACTTATATCCTCAATGCTTTTAGTGAAAACCAGGATTAGGCCTAATGTTCAACATGGCACTACATAAAAGGCTATTTATATATCATTCATTACGTTGGTAAATTCATCTAAATCAGACTTAATCATACTATTTTATGACTGTTCACAAATTGATCTCTATTCCCAAATGTATCTCAACTCACAATAGACCTACTGACTCCCAAACGTGACATGCGTGTGTATTTCTATGTGTGATCACTGAACATTTTGGCGGGATGGAGGAACCAGACACATGCAAACAAACATGGAGCTCTCCAAATAAAATTGGAAATTGACAGAAAAGTCTTAAATGAAATGAAATATTCCAAAACGCATTTCTCACAAGTGTATCGTGGTTTGTGAGCTCTGGGTCCGCTCCAAGAATGAGAATAAATAAATGAATGTGATGGGCCTACTGATAATACATTCCGTGAATAATAATAAGTTATCCAAACACTATCGTTCTAGATTATTGAGAAATGGCGGGGATTAACAGTAAATTTAGCGTCAATCGCAGGAATTAATAAACAGATCATTCACCTTTAATAAACAATTAATGCACCCGAATTGGCAGGAGACAAAGAACACATTTGTGATAAGAGGATAGGAGCCTAGTGTGGACTTCACCACAACCATCACCAAGTCCTTAAATATTTGCGGCTGTAGTAGGCCTAATGCAGGCTACGGTGCTAATTATCGAGGGACTGTAGTTGCTTTCTCTGTATTTCAAGATGACCCAAAATGTTTACACAACCAAAAAGCTCTGTGTCTGGGGAATTAATTAGTAAAATGATTGAGCATTTCAATCAGGAAGTGATTATATCTCAAACAGAAAGTGAAAAACAAGGGCCATACGTTTTAGAGATTTATGTGTGATTGGGAGGGCATTAGAGGGAAGAATTTAGAAAAAGCCTGTCGGAAATTCAAAATGTGACTTTTACCTAGAGAATATTGCATGTGTACCATATATCCCTCACTGATGAAATGAGCAAGGCCAGGTGATTTGAGCTCACCTGTTTGGGTAAATTAAGTCAATGCTGTTCATTTCAGGGGAAAAGTATTTATCCAGTTGCCTTTGTCATTTGAAAAGTGAAGTCCAATATCTCTAATCGAATTTGTGGTATTGTGCTAGCCTACAATTGATCTTTTGTCAAACAGTTGATGAAGTTGATGATGATGATGAGGATGATGATGATATGTATAGTATTACCTGAGTTGCGGGCTCTTTTTCTCTTCTTTCAGAGTTCAGCTGCTCCACTCTGTCCTCGACCGCCAGCACGCTTCTCTGACAAGGACCTTGACCCATCTCTGAGGAACCACAGGCAAGAATGCAAGGTTAGACCACTTTTCTGGTACTCAGTAGGTTGTTGTCAGTACCACACACACACACTCACACTCACACACACACACACACACACACACACACACACACACACACACACACACACACACACACACACACACACACACACACACACACACACACACACACACACACACACACACACACACACACACACCACAATCTTGACTTGTTTGGTTGTAGATTTGCAGGTGTAGGGTTACCTACTGTAACTATGCGTCATGAACCAGAATCCAAAGGAAACTGGGCCATTTGTCTCAGCCTCAGTTAGTATTTTACAGCCAACAGACACCCTGTTTGCTCTCATTCAGCTGTCCCATTCAACATAATCCCTCGTCATAAAACACATAGGTTTTTTCCTTCCTCACTGACTTTGGAAAAGCATGGGGAGCATCAGTAGGTCTGTCTGTATCTGTCATCATTAACTAAATCCTACAAGTCTGTCTCACACACATAGTGTCTCTCTCGGGCCTTAGCAAGCATACCCTAAATGAAATGGGGTTTATGTTCTTTGGCTGACATATGTTTCTGGCCGTTTACCTTCTTTGTGATTATTCTTGATGTGAACAAAATCTTGCTTCTCTCTGAGTGACTGCCAGTAGACATTAGTGTCTGTGTTATCTGCAATAGAGGGGTCAGGGGAAGAAAACAGAGGCCATTAAGGCCTCTATATTAGTGGCAGCAAGGCTAAGAGGGAGCCAAGTGAAATCAAATAGAGTACAGAAGCCAGTAGGTCTAGCACGGCCAAGTAGGTTACTAATACTGAGTGCAGCATTGGGTGCACACTATACAGCTCCAAATAAATTGGAGAGCAGGATCAAAGCAAAGTTAGTAAGAAGCCTGTGATTTTACGCTCACTCAAACATGTCTGAGTATGTCAGTGTGTTGCAGTCATTTTTGTTGTACTAACCTATGGCTTCATTGTCCGATGTTGACGTTGTTGGTACATGTGATCTGAAATGACAAATGAAAATAGATTCCGGTCAATGTTGAGGTTGTCTCTACAAGTTGTCTCCAGCAGAGCATTCACTCAATACGCAGACATTTTGTCAGAATGTTGTTGTTTAACCATATTAGTTAAATTTCACTAACGGTCTATGATGATGACATATTATGGCTCTAACAACACCTCAGGAGAAGTCTGGTGCTGTGGTTGCAATACGAACACATGAAACACACAATACTAACTGGATTTTATCTTTCAACAACAATGAAGTGCTTGATAAGATTTGTCATAGCACAACTGTTTGATTCACCCGCAATCAAAAATTACACAAGTCATTTCCACCGTACAATTCTACATTTTGACCCATCTCCTTGCATGCAATAGCAAATGTTTTAACAGTTTGAGTCTGTGTCATTCTGTAAACCACTAGCCTAAATAACAATTCTGGGAAATCCAAATCCAAGGTACTGTATTTCCAACAACATTCTGTGAAATATTTTATCTTACATTTTAGACTTACAATAGGTGAGTGCATGCAATAAATGTAAACGAGAAAGAATATTATATATCCCAACTCTTATCCCAATTAATCTAATCCTAATCCCACCCAACTCTCGTGAAATTGCACCATAACACCTAATACACATCATTGATCTAATATCATAGTTAAACACAACCACAGGCTAGCTATAGGCTCCATGTTTACAACTGTAAACATGTTTTATGTTCCACCTACGTCAGTAAATGGACTGGGCTTGCCAATTTGTTTGTGGATCTTTGGAGAGAAGTACATCTTTAAGAAAAGAGTTCCATCTTTAATTGTTTACTACAGTAGAATTAAGTGAAGGAGATCAGGTAGACTGCTTGTAATTTGTCAAATATATAGAAAAAGTATTCAGCTTTCAGTGCGTTTCTGCTTGAATTAACATTACATTACATCCCTAGGAACACCCTTGAATTTCAACCTCTATTGGGTCATTTAAAAAAAATCCAATCCTCGGTCAAACCAGACTATGAACTATGGCCTTATTCCGATGTGAAAATTATGGAATAGGTGCCCTCTAATGGACTTGAGCAGTGGACCAAGGTCCAAACAGACAGCTCCCTGGAGGCTTAGAGAGTGAAGGCCACCATGAAAGGACAGGAACATTAACGGTGGACCTGCTGAGAACTCCTGATTAACTCATCACCTCCTGGAGGTATACAGTGAGCAGCACCCCTTTAGTATCCATTTCAGGGGTTAACTAAACCCCTCACTCTTTCTTTAACCAAAGCATTTATTGACTGAAAGCCGTAAACAATACAAACTTCCATACCTTCTCTTCTTCTTTTTCAAATGGGATTTGTGAGCCTCGGACAGCTCCTGGGAAGAAGATAAATGTAATGTAACACTGCATTGAACTGGCACACATAATGTATTGCACAAGCAGGCCATCTCCAAATACCCTGATTAAACTTAGAGATTGGTATAGGCTTACACAGAAAAGTTGGTCTTCAGGCACCCATCCAATGACCTGAAGTTTCAGCAGCAGATTGCAGTCACAGGTCACCAGCAATGTCTGACTGGTTTGTTATTGTTGGAGACTAACGTCAGTGTGTTGGAAACTGTTGGCCTGATATGAGGTCTACTTTAGGTCCTGCTTTATCTGGATAGTCACCTATAGATTATCTATATATGCTCAATCTAGAAACTGCAACAGTGTTGATGTGCAACAATTTTCTAGGGTTAGGGAGTACATTAGTTAGTGTATTGATATTTTGTTAAATATTTGGTAGAACTCACTGTGGGTATACATGGATCTGAGCCTCTCCACTTAGCCCTGTCCCTCAGAGCAGGGCTGCTGTGTCGGCTGTTGTGTCGACTGGGAACTCTACAACTGGGTTCTTGGATGACTGGGTGTTTGTTGAGAGCAGGCTCGTACAGGCTGTCCGTCGAGCCCTCCTAGACCAGAGGAAAGAGAGCAACATGATCAGGGACAGGAAAGACATAAAACAGTATAAACACACTGAATGCTGTGGTTTACAGCAGGGATTCTTAAACTTTTGGGAGTCGAGGACGTTTTTTGTGATAGCAAATTCATCAGGGACCCCCTCATAGGTTTACTATGACTTCGGCAGTGGATGGCCGAACAAACCAAGTTTCGGGCCTTGGGAAGTAACATTTTGAAGGCCCACCTCTTTGCATCAGAGAGAGATTTTGCAGAGAGACTTTTTGTTGTTTCAGATTTCAAGATTATATCCTGCGATTCTACACATTTTGCCATGAGACAGGAGATCATTTTGCCATTTTAAAGCTTAAATTACAGTGTATTTATGTAAAACAGAAAGTAAATTAAACTTTTTGGGGGAACACAAGAAGTATTAAGTTGAAAAATGTATAATGGAGTACTATGGATACCAATATCGCTGTGAGCCTCCCAGGCCCATGTTGCACAGGGTTACGAAGATACATTATAGATGAATTATATTTCATTATATTGTATTGTATTGTATTACACCCTCTACATTTTTTCCACAGATCCCTTGCCCAGAATTCGTTATATAATTTTATTTATTTTTATATTTTGTATATTTTGAGATCTGGCCACAGAACCCCTGCAGTACTTCGGCACCCCAGGTTGAGAACCCCTGCTTTATGTTCTCAATAGACTATTCCATAGGGTATTGTTTATATACTCAATGGTCAAAATTCCCGCGTTGCCAAGTTCCGTGACTTGTTACTGTGTTATATTGGTTGTCATAAGCATGAGGTGATGATAGAAAACAGTCAAATCTTTAAGTTGCAGTGCCACACTTTTTCTTTCTGATCTTAACACACCATTTCACCAAGTTCACTGTCTAGTTGCAAGTTCTATACGTGTTATTTGGATAGGAATGACATGCTGGATTCTTCCAATCAGGGGTCAGGTTAGGAGACTTGATCAAATACATCTGATTATATTATGACACACAGAAAGACACGGTCCTTCTGACCTTTGACCCTTGAGTGTGTTTGAGCACTGCTCTAGTACTATAATTTTTGTATTCATATTCGGGGTTGGTTAGTTTTGGAAACCCCTAACGTCTGTTATAAATCCCTATGGTGTGCTAAACCAACCTAGTTACCTGTGTCTTAAATCCTACCTTAGGTTACAGTCAGACCTGCGGTAAAAGTCCAATTCTGAAGTGTACATAACATGCCAACAACAAATGAAGCAGCTGCATTGACACTTTACACAGTGAGCATGGGGGATTAAATGTTGACTCTGGGGTGATTACTTTGGCCTAATCCATGAATAGGACATGTTCCTCTCTACATAACCTGGTGAGCCGTGATCTGTTCTATGGAGCTCCATGTCGACCACATTCACCCAGTAATCCTAAACAGGCTAAAAATATTTATGCAAAAAACATGAACTTTTTCTTATTTTTAAAGGTATTTTAAGTTTGACATCTAATGTCCATTCTATAAAAACAAGTCATGCTTTTTTCTTTTTCTTAAATGTGGGCTATTGTTACAGGTTGCTAACCAGTTTTTGGAGACTCATCCAGGATGTGTATAGGGAAAATGGACTCTCCAACTGTGTCCTAACCACTTTCACAACCCCCCTATGTCAACAGTATTCAAAGAATACTATGTGTGTGAGACAGACTTTTCTTCAAAGTTCAAGTTACATTACAAAGGAAATGTTAAGTTCAAAAGCATCACATTGTCTTGCTTGACTCTATGTCAACCTCTATAAAAGTATTATTTGAAGAGAAACCTACTTTGTCAAAGAAACATTGTATTTTAGGACCAATTAATAAAACATTTGCCACTTCATCAATTCAGAACATTTAATCCTCCTATTAAAATGATCTGTCAGCTCTAAATCCCGACGTGACCAACAACTACAATACACAAATGTCTTTTGATAACTTTCTAAAGATTAGTACAACTGAAAGCTCAATTTCCATTATGTCTCCTTCTGAGAGAGTCCATGTCAGATCCCTGTCAACAGCAATAACATCTTGTGCTACCTATCCTTTCCCTGACTGAGCAATCTGCCAGATTATGAGAGGAACTGGACAGGGAACGCAGAGACAAGACAGTCTGTCCTGGCGATGTGGTCAATTCCATTTTAATTCATTCAATTCAGGAAGTAAACATCCACAACCCTGTCTGAGATGTAAGAGTTTTTGAGACACCAAAAATATAATACAAAATACAAGGAAGAGAAGGTTCATTAAAGCAAGAGTGTGTCTTACCAGAGAGAAGCAGAATAGGTTCATATTTCAGATGCTGTGCCTCTCTCCACCTCTGGCCACAGACAATGGAAAACAGTAGAGACAAGCTGACTGCTGGGGACTCCAGGACACACACATGCACACACACACCCAGAAACACACACCCCTATATACACATGCCCAAACACACAGCTCCTGCTGTCTACAGCCCTGCGGCTTAGTACCAGTTTAAAATCCCTCTCATAATCCAATAGAAGCAGTGAACCATTACTGTCCAAGACAGCCCTCACAAACAGGCAGGCCGGCCTGGACCAGGCAGGCCACCCATAATCACACTCTCAGCAGGCAGGCGCTGGCTCAGGCTGGCTAACTGCACACAACAAACAGTGCTACAGCTCACACCGCTTTTGTTATGGGATGTTTTTGTCATTCCTGGGATTTTGACGTGATGGGGTTGTGATCTTTTAGTCAGGCTTTAGTGATATAAGTGAAAGTGTTAAGATGGTTACTTTTGCCAATTAAAACAATTGTAATATTCCTGAGTGAACACTTAGCAAAGGTATTTTATTCATAAATTATATTTTACAATTTATAGAAACAAATACAGTATTTACATTTGTTGCAATATTATACCCTTCTTGAGGGCACAAAACATTTAAATAATCAAGAAAATATTTTCCCCACCCAAACATTGCAGGCCTGCTAAACATGCTAAACATTTTTTACATGTAAAGTTAATTGGTATGTGTATGCGACTGGGCAAACCCAGACATTAAAACCATCTTTTGTATAATCTCTTATAAACCCTGATGTTAATTCTTCATGTTTAGATTTCAGTTGTTCAATAGTTATAGTGGACAATGTTAGCAGACACACACAGCAGACATGTCATGCACTACACTGAATATAAAACGAAACGACAACACAAAAGACTAAAAGCATAAGATATGATACCACCATTTTCAATCCACTCAGATAAACAGATAAACTGTCCACATCTTTCTTAAACAAATCCTGTCAATTGTCAGCATTAAAGTGATATTATTTCTCCATTCCAAGGACAGATATGACACATATATATATCTGTTTTCACTAGGCTATATGGCCCATTTACTCTAAGCAGAGGTTCCGTAGAGGATTGCCCTCAGAAAAATAACATTATTTTTATTATTATTGATGTGAGGCGCAGGGTTAATCCTCTGTGAATCCTTCCTCTCCCTGTCCTCTACTGTACTTCTACTCCATCACTAACAACTTCAGCACATTTCTCTATTCTTGGGCACATGTGTATTGAATTTCTGGTCTGCGTCCCTCCTATTCTCTTGTCCACATCTGCCTCAAGTCACTGTCTTCTCAGGCAAGGGAATGTGTGAACAGTATATGTTGTCAGACCTATTTGAACCCAGATCTGTCTGCTGCATTTGTTTACAGGGCATCTACTCTCATCTACTCATCACTCACCCCTTTGTCTTTAATCCAGACATTAACACCATTTTCCATCTGGCTATGACAGGGTCACTGCAACAGAATTAGGTCTGAAATATTTAAAACAACATATCTTGCTGTCAGCACTGATAACACATACACTGAATGTACCAAACATTAAGGCCACCTGCTATTTCCTTGACATAGGCTGACCAGGTGAATCCAGGTGAAAGCTATGATCCCTTATTGATGTCGCTTGTTAAATCCGCTTCAATCAGTGTAGATGAAGGGGAAGAGATGGGTTAAAGAAGGATTTCTAAGCCTTGAGACATGGATTGTGTATATGTGCCATTCAGAAGGTGAATGGGCAAGACAAAATATATAAGAGCCTTTGAACGGGGTGAGGTGGTAGGCTCCAGGTGCCCCGGTTTGTGTCAAGAACTGCAACGCTGCTGCATTTTTTAAGCTCAACAGTTTCCCGTGTGTATCAAGAATGGTCCACCATCCAAAGGACATTCAGCCAACTTGACACAACTGTGGGAAGCAACGGAGTCAAAATACTGTAGGCCAGCTTCCCTGTAGAATGCTTTCAACACCTAGCAGAGTTCATGCCCCAACAAATTGAGGCTGTCCTGATGGAAAAAGGGGGGTGCAACTCAATATTAGGATGGTGTCCTTAATATTTTGTACACTCACTGTATATGTATGATAACCCAGCAAAACAGGAACATTCCCAGAACATTAGCTAAGATTCCCATTAAGTTCTAGAAAGGGTTTTGTTCTAACATTTGGATGATAACATCACAAAAACATACCAATAATGTTTTTGATAATGAACATTTTTATTTGATTTGTTTTATCTCTTAAATGAAATATCCTTGGAATGACATTCAGAAACATTCACAATCAGGATGCACAAAACGTTCCTTTGATGTTGCAATAATTTGGATAGAACAGCCTTTCTGAGTTCTTTAAAGGTTCCCAGAACATTAAACTACAGTGCCTTGAGAAAGTATTCATACCCGTTGACCCTTTCCAGATATTGTTGTGTTACAGCCTGAATTAGAAATGGATTAAATATGTTTTTCTCTCTCACCCATCTCCACACAATACCCGATAATGACAAAGTGAAAACATGTTTTTATACATTTTTGTAAACGTATTGAAAATGAAATACAGAAATATCTCATCGACATTGGTATTAACACCCCTGAGTCAATACATGTTAGAAGCACCTTTGGCAGTGATTACAGCTGTGAGTCTTTCTGGGTACAGTAAGTCTCTAAGAGCTTTGCACACCTGGATTTTACAATATTTTCACATTATTTTTGAAAAAATTCTTCAAGCTCTGTCAAGTTGTTTGCTAATCATTGCTAGACAGCCATTTTCAAGTTTCTCCATAGATTTTCAAGCCTCTTTAAGTCAAAACTGTAACTAGGTCATTCAGGAACATTCAATTTCGTCTTGCTAAGCAACTTCAGTGTATATTTGGCCTTGTGTTTTATGTTATTGTCCTGCTGAAAGGTGAATTTTTCTCTCTGATTTTGCCTGTGCTTAGCTCTATTCTGTTTATTTTTATCCTTAAAAAAACTCCCTTGCCGATGACAAGTGTCATGACTGTCCTGACCAGGTCAGGTTACAGGAGACCACAACCCAGATTATCTCTCAACCCCAACAGAGGAGGAGAGATCTAAGGGTCTGAAGATGTGGGGGGTTTTATGACCCCTCAGTCCGCTGGTAAATCCTTGTCCTCAGACAAATTCCTTTGCCCTGTTACTATGGAGAACCAGCCTCAGAACATTAAACATGAAATAAATGGACTTTGGAACAATGGTTTCCGTCAGCCACAATGGTGGTCATGACGATAGATGGAATATGAAAATGTATGTCATTTTTGTTTTGTTATTAAAGGTTAATAGATGACGTTATTACAAAAACATAGTAATGTGAAGAGTTTTCCTAGTATATGTTTGATGTTTATACATTGTACGTTGTATGGAAAATATCCAAATCAAAGAGAATGTTTTGGGGAACATGAAATGTTAAGTTAGTTGTCTAAAATTGGATTTGAATAAAATCTAGACTTTGCCTCATTAACTTGGTTCGCCCAGAGAATTGCCCTAAAGGCGGTTATACCCACTTCTGACCCAAGGGTATAAAACCTGTGAGTATAGAATTTACAGGAGACTACGTGACCCAAGCTGCAGCAAGGTCTAAAAAGTCAACGAACCCAGAACGCAACGCAAGTTTGAAGACAAAGAAATTCTTTCCTACCCAAGCTATGGATGAGTAGCTGTGTCTAAGCGGGTGAATTCAAGTCGAACCACCTAGCCTTCATCTCCCATCGAATCGTGGTATCTAAATGGTTTCATTCCTATGCTGTGAGCTCTGAGCTACAGAGCTGTCTGTCCTCAGAAGACCCCTTCCAGAGCAAAGGGTGAGGGAACAGACTCTTAAGCCAAAAGGACACTGACATCGGGAGGACGACCAGAGAGGTGCGCCGGAGTAGTGCGTCATCGAGCAGCCTGGACGGTCCACGCAGAGAATCCTTGGAGATCATCCCCACGTAATTACATCATTATTGTTCTGACCCATAAGAGCGGCAGTTTGGGGCGAGGCTAGGGTTAGAATAGCATAGCTGACAAATTCACCCAAATGTATATTTCTCTTGTGTACTTTCCTTTTCCTCTCTCTTTTGAAATCCCCATTGTGGGTAACATGCGCCATAGTGTGTTGGCCCGTTATACTAAGTTCTAATCAATAGCCTATAATGTGTTTTGTCTATGTGTATCTTTTATCATCATTTTAGCTTTTGAGTAAATAAATATTCAACTAAGATTGGTGTGGTACGAACTCATTGGTGAGGCCTGGGTCCGTGCAGATTCACGGGCTATACGACGTTCAGAACGAGTTTGGTAGAGGCAACTGGTTAATTAGCGGCTGTTGTAAAATCGATATTCTGATATTCTTTGAGTTAGAAACTCAATAAAAACTAGTTTTCCCATGGTACCCCAGGTTAATTAGTGAATAATTGCTTGATTCAGTTAATCACGCAAATAGAAACTTTAATCATTCGATGAACAACAGTCATCACATTAACTAATACAACGTCACGACACAAGCATACCCATAACATGATGCGGCCCCCACCATGCTTGAAAAAATGACGAGTGGCATTCAATGATGTGTTGTGTTGGATTTGTCCGAAGCATAAAGATTTGTATTTAGGACAAAAAGTTAATTTCCTTGCCACATGTTCTGCGGTTTGACACAAAATCACATTTTAATCCATTTTAAATTCAGGCTGTAACATCAGGAATTCCATGCTTCTTTTTTAGCCTTCTACATAACTAACCCAGGGAAATACTGGTAAGTGGGTTATTCACCATCACTCAACCATCGTCTTTATATGCTGCATACTTCTGGGCCGTATTTACAAGGTACTTTTCAGATAACGAAAAATAAGATGGGCGACCATATCAAGTGTCTCAAAGTTGGAAATATATTAGGTGTGTTTTTTAACAGTCTATCTTTTACACAATGTTAAAACATTTTACAGTTAGTCTAAATTTGCATTTCTGACTGGATTTATAAATCTGGATGAAATAAAGATCTTCTCTTTTGGTAGAGGATGCTTTATGGAGATACACATTTCTATGCTGAGAATGTTGTAGTAATAGTCTGTCAAACTTAAATATAACATTAACTAAATGTTTTTGAGATGTTCTGAGGACCTCCAAGACAAGGTTAATCGTATATTGCGTGAACATGAATGGAGGCTATCTACAACATAAATACAGACTATTTTGGATATTGTGGAACATTGTGCAACATTGTGGGAATGTTCTGTGCAACCTATGTGAATATCACAATAATATTCTTGTAACATCCTAAACTCCCATAACATAATTAAATGTTATGGGAACCTTTAAAGAACTTATTTAACCAGGTAGGCCAGTTGAGAACAAGTGTGGCAATAAATAGGCCATAGAGGTGAAAATAATTTCAATTTAGCATTAATACTTGAGTGATAGATGTGCAGACAATGATGTGCAAGTATAGATACTGGGGTGCTAAAGAGCAAGAGGGTAAGTAATAATATGGGGATGAGGTAGTTGGGTGTGCTATTAACAGCTGTGGCTGTGTACAGGTACGGTGATACGTAAGCTGCTCTGACAGCTGATGCTTAAAGTAAGAGAGGGAGATACTTTATAAGACTCCAGCTTCAGAGATTTTTGCAATTTGTTCCAATCATTGGCAGCAGAGAACTGGAAGGAAAGGCGGCCAAAGGAAGTGTTGGCTTTGGGGATAACCCGTGAAATATACCTGCTGGAGCTCTTGCTACGGGTGGATGTTGCTATGGTGACCACTGAGCTGAGATAAGGCGGGGCTTTACTTAGCAAAGACATACAGATGACCTGGAGCCAGTGGGTTTGGCAACGGATATGTAGTGAGGGCCAGCCAACGAGAGCATACAGGTTGCAGTGGTGGGTCGTATATGGGGCTTTGATGATAAAACGGATGACACTATGATAGACTACATCCAGCTTGCTGAGTAGAGGATCGGTAGGA
This sequence comes from Oncorhynchus masou masou, assembly GCF_036934945.1. Taxonomy (NCBI): domain Eukaryota; kingdom Metazoa; phylum Chordata; class Actinopteri; order Salmoniformes; family Salmonidae; genus Oncorhynchus; species Oncorhynchus masou. The sequence goes on from NC_088223.1 coordinate 64,527,073, forward strand.
TAGTCAGTTTTACGAGGGTATGTTTGGCGGCATGAGTGAAGGAACCTTTGTTGCGAAGTAGGAAGCCGATTCTATATTTAATTTTGGATTGGAGATGCTTAAGTCTGGAAGGAGAGTTTACAGTCCAGCCAGACACCTAGGTATAAGTCAGAACCGTCCAGAGTTGTGATGCTAGTTGGACGGGAGGGTGCGGTCAGCAATCGGTTGAAGAGCATGCACTTCGTTTTACTAGCATTTAAAAGCAGTTGGAGGCCACGGAAGGAGTGTTGTGTGATGTTGAAGCTCGTTTGGAGGTTTGTTAGCACATTGTCAAAAGAAGGGCCAGATGTGTACAGAATGGTGTCGTCTGCGTAGAGGTGGATCAGAGAATCACCAGCAGCAAGAGCGACATCATTGATCTATACAGAGAAAAGAGTCGGCCCAAGAATGGAACCCTGTGTCGTCCCTATAGAGACTGACAGAGGTCCGGACAACATGTCCTCCGATTTGACACACTGAACTCTGTCTGAGAAGTAGTTGGTGAACCAGGCGAGGCAGTCATTTGAGAAGCCAAGGCTATTGTCACGTTCTGACCATCGTTCGTGTGTGTTTTCCTTGTTTTAGTGTTGGTCAGGACGTGAGCTGGGTGGGCATTCTATGTTGTGTGTCTGGTTTGTCTATTTCTATGTTTGGCATGATATGGTTCTCAATCAGAGGCAGGTGTTAGTCATTGTCTCTGATTGGGAACCATATATAGGTAGCCTGTTTTGTGTTGGGTAATGTGGGTGATTGTTCCTGTCTCTGTGTTTGTTGCACCAGATAGGGCTGGTTTGTTTGTTTTTTCCACATTTCTTGTTTTGTAGATCATTCATTGTTCATCTTGATTAAAGATGTTTACAAGTAACCATACTGCATTTTGGTCTGCCTCTCTTTCTCCAGAAGAAAACCATTACAGCTATTTAGTCTGCCGATAAGAATGCAGTGATTGACAGAGTCGAAAGCCTTGGCCAGGTTGATGAAGATGGCTGCACAGTACTGTTTTTTTATCGATGGCGGTTATGATATCGTTTAGGACCTTGAGCATTGCTGAGCCATGACCAGCTCGGAAACCAGATTGCATGGATGGGCAGGATGGATATAGGTCTATAACAGTTTGGGTCTAGAGTGTCTCCCCCTTTGAAGAGGGAGATGACATTATATGAATGTCCTTTGCAAACTAACTTAAACATTGCGTGAATGTCATCAAAACTGAGCATGTTTTGGGAAACTATCACTTGTCATGTACCCACACTGTTCCCACAACCTAATTAAATGTTCTGGGAAACTTTAAAGAACAGACACAATGGGTTCTGGGAACGTTCTTGAAACATCAGGTGAATGTTTTTGCACCCTAAAAGAAACATTGTAGAATCATCTGCACAACTTGACAGTTTTTGTGTTCTGGGAACATATCGTTTGTGATATCCCACAATGTCCTCACCAGACGGTTCTCACAAATTAATGAAACATTCTGGAACCTTTTGAAGAACAGATGACAAGTGTTCTTGTAACTTCAGGTTACTGTTTTGTGCACCCTAAAATAAACGTAGTAAAATTGTCTGCACAACTTGGCAGTTTATTTTGTGATGTTCCCACAATTTTTCCACCAGATTATTCCCACAACCTAATGAAACATTCTGGTAGTCTTTAAAGAACAGATTAGGGGCCTCCTGAGTGGCGCAGCAGTCTACTACATTTCAGTCTACTACATTTCAGTGCTAGAGGCGTCACTACAGATCCAGGTTTGATCCCGGGCTGTGTCGCAGCCACCCGTGACCGGGAGACCCATGACACGGCGCACAATTGGCCCAGCGTCGTCCTGGTTAGGGGACGGTTTGGCTGGCTGGGATGTTCTTGTCCCATTGCGCCCTAGCTACCTTGTGGCGCTGGGCGCATGCACGCTGACTTCGTTCACCAGCTGTATGGTGTTTCCTCCGACACATTGCTGCGGCTGGCTACCAGGATAAGCAAGCATGTGTCAAGGAGCACGAGTCCGTACGGGTGTTTCAGCGATTGGACAAGACTGTAACTACCAATTGGATATCATGAAATTAGGGAGAAAAAGGGGTAACAGTACCCCCCAAAATGTTTTAATATAGAACAGATTAAACGTGTTCTAGAAAACAGTTTTGCAACATCAGGTGAATGTTTTATATAATCATCAGCACAACTGGACGACCTAAAGAACGAGTACTTTCACAGAACCACTTTTGGTTTGCTGGGAAGTCGCTTGAGACCTGGAGACTTGCAGTAGCTCACCGAACTAGTGCCTAGTCTTAAGCTCAGCTGTAACGGCGTTCTTCGTTTGTCGAAAGAGAGTCGGACCGAAATGCAGCGTGTTGGTTACTCATGTTTTTAATGAAACAAATGATGATACATGAAATAACTAATAAATACAAAAACAACAAACGGAACGTGAAAAAACCTATACAGCCTGTCTGGTGAACAGTAACACAGAGACAGGAACAATCACCCACGAAATACACAGTGAAACCCAGGCTACCTAAATACGGTTCCCCATCAGAGACAACAAGAATCACCTGACTTTGATTGAGAACCGCCTCAGGCAGCCAAACCTAAACTAAACACACCCCTAATCAACCACAATCCCAATGCCTACAAAAACCCCAATACGACAACACAATAACATAAACCCATGTCACACCCTGGCCTGACCAACTAATTAACTAAAACACAAAATACTAAGACCAAGGCGTGACAGAACCCCCCCCTAAGGTGCGGACTCCCGGACGCACCTCAAAACCATAGGGAGGGTCCGGGTGGGCGTCTGTCCATGGTGGCGGTTCCGGCTCGGGACGTGGACCCCACTCCATAAATGTCATAGTTCCTCCCCTTCGCGTCCTGGGATAATCCACCCTCGCCGCTGACCATGGCCTAATAGTCCTCACCCAGAACCCCACTGAACTGAGGAGTAGCTCGTGACTGAGGGGCAGCTCGGGCCTGAGGAGCAGCTCGGGACTGAGGGGAAGCTCGGGACTGAGGGGCAGCTCGGGACTGAGGGGCAGCTCGGGACTGAGGGGCAGCCCAGCACTGAGAGGAAGCCCAGCCAGGCAGTTGAATCCGGCAGATCCTGGCTGGCTGGCAGTTCTGGCAGATCCTGGCTGACTGGCGCATCTGGAAGAGTCTGGTTGACTAGCAGATCTGGAAGAGTCTGGTTGACTAGCAGATCTGGAAGATCCTGGCTGACTGGCAGATCTGGAAGATCCTGGCTGACTGGCAGATCTGGAAGAGTCTGGTTGACTAGCAGATCTGGAAGAGTCTGGTTGACTAGCAGATCTGGAAGATTCTGGTTGACTGGCAGATCTGGAAGAGTCTGGTTGACTGGCAGATCTGGAAGAGTCTGGTTGACTAGAAGATCTGGAAGAGTCTGGTTGACTAGAAGATCTGGAAGATCCTGGCTGACTGGCGGATCTGGAAGAGTCTGGTTGACTAGCAGATCTGGAAGAGTCTGGTTGACTGGCAGATCTGGAAGAGTCTGGTTGACTGGAAGAGTCTGGCTGACTGGCAGATCTGGAAGAGTCTGGCTGACTGGCAGATCTGGAAGAGTCTGGCTGACTGGCAGATCTGGAAGAGTCTGGCTGACTGGCGGATCTGGAAGAGTCTGGCTGACTGGCGGATCTGGAAGGGTCTGGCTGACTGGCGGATCTGGAAGAGTCTGGCTGACTGGCGGATCTGGAAGAGTCTGGCTGACTGGCGGATCTGGAAGAGTCTGGCTGACTGGCGGATCTGGAAGAGTCTGGCTGACTGGCGGATCTGGAAGAGTCTGACTGACTGGCAGATCCGGAAGAGTCTGGCTGACTGGCGGATCCTTGCCGACTGGCAGCTCCTTGCAGACTGGCAGCTCCTTGCAGACTGGCAGCTCCATGCAGACTGGCAGCTCCATGCAGACTGGCAGCTCCATGCAGAATGGCAGCTCCATGCAGACTGGCAGCTCTGGCTGCTCCAAGCAGACTGACAGCTCTGGCTGCTCCATGCAGACTGGCAGCTCTGGCTGCTCCATGCAGACTGGCAGCTCAGGCTGCTCCATGCAGACTGGCAGCTCAGGCTGCTCCGAACAGGCAGGAGGCTCCGGCAGCGCTGTAGAGGAGGAAGGCTCTAGAAGCGCTGAACAGGCGGGAGGCTCCGGCAGCGCAGGAGAGGAGAAAGGCTCTGACAGCGCAGGAGAGGCGAGGCGCACTGTAGGCCTGATGCGTGGTGCTGGCACTGGTGGTATTGGGCCGAGGACACGCACAGGAAGCCTGGTGCAGGGAGCTGCTACCGGAGGGCTGGGGTGTGGAGGTGGTACTGGATAGACCGGACCGTGCAGGCGCACTGGAGCTCTTGAGCACCGAGCTTGCCCAACCTTACCCGGTTGAATACTCTCGGTCGCCCTGCCAGTGCGGCGAGGTGGAATAGCCCGCACTGGGCTATGTAGGTGAACCGGAGACACCGAGCGCAAGGCTGGTGCCATGTAAGCCGGCCCAAGGAGACGCACTGGGGACCAGATGCGTAGAGCCGGCTTCATGGCATTTGGCTCGACGTTCAATCTAGCCCGGCCGATACGCGGAGCTGGAATATACCGCACCGGGCTATGCACCCGCACTGGGGACACCGTGCGCACCACTGCATAACACGGTGCCTGCCCGGTCTCTCTAGCCCCCCTGTAAGCACAGGGAGTTTGCGCAGGTCTCCTACCTGGCGTAGCCATACTCCCTGTAAGCCCCCCCCAATAAATTTTTGGGGCTGATTCCCGGGCTTCCATCCACGTCGCCGTGCTGCCTCCTCATACCAGCGCCTCTCCGCTTCAGCCGCCTCTAGTTCCTCCTTGGGGCGGCGATATTCACCAGGCTGAGCCCAGGGTCCTTTTCCGTCCAGTTCTTCCTCCCATGTCCAATTCTCCAAGTGGTGCAGCCTCTCCCACTGAAGCTGCTTCTGTTGCCTCTTCTGTGGCTCCTGCCTGTTAACACGCTGCTCGGTCCGTGTGTGGTGGGTGATTCTGTAACGGCGTTCTTCGTTTGTCGAAAGAGAGTCGGACCGAAATGCAGCGTGTTGGTTACTCATGTTTTTAATGAAACAAATGACGATACATGAAATAACTAATAAATACAAAAACAACAAACGGAACGTGAAAAAACCTATACAGCTTGTCTGGTGAACACTAACACAGAGACAGGAACAATCACCCACGAAATACACAGTGAAACCCAGGCTACCTAAATACGGTTCCCCATCAGAGACAACAAGAATCACCTGACTCTGATTGAGAACCGCCTCAGGCAGCCAAACCTAAACTAAACACACCCCTAATCAACCACAATCCCAATGCCTACAAAAACCCCAATACGACAACACAATAACATAAACCCATGTCACACCCTGGCCTGACCAACTAATGAACTAAAACACAAAATACTAAGACCAAGGTGTGACATCAGCGGGCTAATGTAATGTGTGATGTAGCAGTTATATACCTTATGTCACCTTTTTCCACTCATGTAAAATGCATGCATTTGTCAGGATTCAGAGAGATAGCCGTATCGCTTGTAAATCCATTGGAGCTGTGTATGACTCCTTCAGCTGAGCGTTGCATGTCTGTCTGTGTGTTGTGGCCTTCACGCTAGGCTCCTTCTGCCTGTGGGGGCAGGAATTAGATTAGTGTGCTGGAGCAAGACTCAACTTCCTTTGTCATCACTCTCACTCCGACACACATAGCAGCAGCTTTGCTCACTGCACGGCAAGATACTGTAAGATATGCTGTGTATTGTGTGGTATATGATAATGTTATTGGATTAATCGTTGTTTTTAACAGAAAAGGTAACATTTCTACAAGATGTCGAAAGCGTTGCACAGTGATGCTGGCTTATGTTGACTCCAATGCTTCCCAAAGTTGTGTCAAGTTGTCTGGATGTGATTTGGGTAGTGGACTATTCTTGATACACACGAGAAACTGTTGAGCATAAAAAACCTAGCAGTTCTTAACACACACTGGAGCTCCAGGCAAATACTACCACACCCCGTTCAAACGCATAAACGTCTTTTATCTTTCCCATTCACCCTCTGAGTGGCACACATACACAATCATTTCTCTATTGTGTCAAGGCTTAAAAATATTTCTTTAACCTGTCTCTTCCCCTCCATCTACACTGGTTTAAGTGGATTTAACAATTGACATAAATAAGGGATCATAGCTTTCACCTGGATTCAACTGGTCAGTCTGTCATGGAAAGAGCAGGTGTTTTAATGTTTTTGTTAACTCAGTGTACATACAGTGCATTTGGAAAGTATTCAGACCCTTAACTTTTTCCACGTTACGTTACAGCCTGATTCTAAAACTACACACAATACCCCATAATGCAAAGCAAAAACAGTTATTTTAGACAGGTGTGCGCCTTTCCAAATCATGTTCAATCAACTGAATTCACCACAGGTGGACTCCAAACAAGTTGTAGAAACATCTCAAGGATGATCAATGGAAACAGGATGCAGCTGAGCTCAATTTCGAGTCTCATAGCAAAGTGTCTGAATACTTATGTAAATAAGGTATTTCAGTTTTTTATTAGCAAATATATAAAAAATAAAAAACAGATACCTTATTTACATAAGTATTCAGACCCTTTGTTTTGAGACTCGAAATTGAGCTCATCTGCATCCTGTTTCCATTGATCATCCTTGAGATGTTTCTACAACTTGATTGGAGTCCACCTATGGTAAATTCAATTGGTTGTACATGACTTTGGAAAGGCACACTCCTGTCTATATAAGGTCACACAGTTGACAGTGCATGTCAGAGCAAAAACCAAGCCATGAGATTGAAAGAATTGTCCGTAGAGCTCCCGAGACAGGATTGTGTTGTGGCACAGACCTGGAGAAGGGTACCAAAAAATGTATGCAGCTTTGAAGCTCCCCAAGAACATAGTTCCATCCATCATTCTTAAATGGAAGAGGTTTGGAACCAAGACTCTTCCTAGAGCTGGCCGCCCAGCCAAACTGAGCAATCTGTGGAGAAGGGCCTTTTCAGGGAGGTGACCAAAAATCCGATGATCACTCTGACAGAGCTCCAGAGTTCCTCTGTAGAAATGGGAGAACTTTCCAGGACAACCATCTTTGCAGCACTCCACCAATCAGGTCTTTATGGTAGAGTGACGAGACAGAAGACACCCCTCAGTAATAGGCATATGACAGCCCGCCTGGAGTTTGCCAAAAGGCACCTAAAGGATTCTCTGGTCTGATAAAACCAAGGTTGAATACTATGGCCTGAATGCCAAGCGTCACATTTGGAGGAAACCTGGCACAATCTCTACAATGAACCATGGTGGTGACAGCATCATGCTGTGGGGATGTTTTTCAGCAGCAGCGACGAGACAGGATTGAGGAAAAGACGAGCTCTCAGGACTTCAGACTTGGGGCGAAGGTTCACCTTCCAACAGGACAACGACCCTAAGCACACAACCAAGACAATGCAGGAGTGGTTTTGGTAAGTCTCTGAATGTCCTTGAGTGGCCCAGCCAGAGCCCGGACTTGAACCCGATCTAACATCTCTGGAGAGACCTGAAAACAGCTCGGCAGCAACGCTCTATATGCAACCTGACAGAGCTTGAGAGGATCTGCAGAAGAATGGGAGAAACTCATCAAATACAGGTGTACCAAGCTTGTAGTGTCATACCCAAAAAGTCTCAAGGCTGTAATCGCTGCCAAAGGGCCTTCAACAAAGTACAGAGTAAAGGGTCTGAATACTTATGTAAATGTTATTTTTCAGTTTTGTTTTTAATACATTTGCAAAACTTTCTAAAAACCTGTTTTTGCTTTGTCATTAAGGGGTCTGAATACTTTCCAAATGCACTGTAGTATGTCAGATACAAAGAAAATACACCCATCAATTGGTCAGCGAACAGTACTGCAGTGAAAATCCAATTTATAAACCCAATATTAACTATGTTTTCTGTTGTGACTACTGATTAGGCTCGTATACAGCTGAGGAGTGCAGTTCATATGGTAGGTTAGTTATTAAAACCCATTCATTACTATAATGCCACACTCTGAGCATTGCAGACTGACAGTGTGCTGCTGTCCGGCAGTTAGCTGCCATTGGTTCAAACAGACTAATCCCTGGTACAGTATGTTTGACATGGATAGACTTGCTAGAGTACATGGTCAAATCCTGATCTGATGTTTTGCCAATGATCATATCGGTGTTACTCATCTGCTGCAGCTAATTTGATTCATGAATCTAATGGGACAGCTGGGATGAGGAGGAGGAGGTGGCTAGTCCACTGGAAACACACAGATGTATCATGTCTCTTCAGCTTTATTCAGTTATTCACTACAGTTGAGATCCAATAAGCAGGCCAGGAGAATTAGCAAATGATGTTAGGAATTCAACTGTGTATCAAGTATATCAATTACCCCAAGTGACTGTACTTACACACTTACCTTGTGTGTGTGCTGTCACCTCTTATACAGCATGATTTCCTAAAAGGACTTTACATTTTAAATACATTTTTTAAATGCTGTTGTTAGCAGTGGGTTGAAATCATGTTGAAATGGGCTGGGTGGGTGCCATTGCAGTGCCCTCTACTGGGAGTTCTACCCTTGCACCACACTGCATGTTGGTGTCTGTTTTTAATGTTCTCCTCAAGATGGCAGTGTTACCCCTACTGCTTTTCAGCAGATCTGAACTGTCACATGTCTCAGATACAGTTAAAACACAGGGGGAAATGGGTTTAATGTCTTATTGTTGGCAATAATCCACCTTCACTATTACTGATGTAATACACATCTTGTCACTTGCAAAACACTTTGATGTGTGTGGTATTGAGAGAAGTATTTTTGTTTGGAATCAAATCAACAGTTTATGTCAATCATTTCACAATAAAAATCATTTTAAGCTGCCGGGTGTGATTTTTGTTGCGACGTTAAGTGGAGGAATTTTGAATATTGTTTTATTTTGTCAGGCTCAACTAAGCTTTCAACTAACGTCTCAGGGGATAACTAAATCGCTATTGAAATGTAAAACTAAAATAGCTTTAATGAGTTTTCTTACTATTCCCCTTTCAATTTAAAATTCAATGAAAAATTCCTTATGATTTGGAAATATTTCAGTATATTGATACTCGCAATATACCCATGAACTGTCTACATTATTGAAATATTTCATTAGAATTACAAATTCATCATATCGTATGTTGACTTCCCAAATAGTGATGTTGGAGAGACAGAGGTAAAACAAGGAGAGACAACTGTTCATTTACAATGCAGCCTTCGATCATTCGTCGAAAAGGAGGATGGAGACCAAACTTCCTACCCCCCATTACACAGCATTCCTTCTCTGACCTCTGACCCGCAGGGCACTCGGAATCTTAACCCAGGGGTTATGACCCTGCACCCTTACTTGAGACCTTTCGAACATTTGACGCACTCTAGTCAAAAAGTTAAACAGTTTGTCTCCCTGGAATGGCTGACCTCTCATCCCCTTGTCCGGTGAAGGTATGTGAGCACGCTGACCCCTTGCGACCTTTCATTAGCTCTTCTTTTTATTACGCTGCTTCCTCACAGCTGCCTCTTCAGCATGTCGGGGCGAGAGGGGGTGGGGTAGAGGGAGAGAGAGCAGGGGAAAGCCTAAAATAGCAGGGTAAGGAGAGAGAGGGATGAAACAAGGAGCATGAAGATATAGCAAACAGGGAAGATAGATTGGCGTTCTGTTTTGCGTTGACTGAGAACGTTACCTTTAAATAGCTTCACTGTCCTTGATGCTTGACCTCCATATCTGATCTCCGTTCTCCTTGGGAGTTCAGATGACTTATGTAGAACAGATCCCATATCAAACATAGCCCCAGTTCAAGATAAGCTTTTGTTAGAGGGGGAAAACTATTTATGGTGACTTTTTACGGTATGAGTGATATTAGAGTTGACCATTTGAATGTTACAGCTGAAGGTCGTTGCTCCATGTATGAATAAGGTAATTGGATGTTATGAGGTTATAGGTGGATGTGAATTCCTTCCCCAACAGTTGTAATTCAGTGTTTTGCTTGTTTTGTTCCCATTTTGTTAGAAATATAGTTATATTCACTATGACAGCGGTATAAGAAGCACCTTCACTTGTTCTGAACATTGTGATCACAGTTTTCTTCGACTTTCTAGTTCTACAAACACATTTCTGTTCTCTATTTATTTTACACAAACAAGGACAGCTTGACCTTCAGCCATTTCCATGTCAAACAGTACTGCGACATCGAGCGCGATGAGACAACTGAATGTATTTCACTAAAACCTCTCGCAGCTGAACCTGACCTGTGGCTAGGATGGCACATTCACATCTGGAAGGTGGCGTGTCTTGTTAATTGTCACTTGACGTGAGATAAGGTTGACAATCACGTGTGTCAGAGATGTGTGTGTATGTGCACACGTGTACATGTGTGTGAGTGTTAAAGCATATACACAAGGATGCATGCGTGTGTATGTTTGTGTGTCATTGGGGGTGGGGTGTTTATCAGCAGCTTTTGTAGCTAAATAAGATCAGGCTGACATTGCCTCCATTCAATGCCATGCCACAGGGCATGTGGGTGGCACAATCTATGTCATTTCCATCTGAAATGTCACTCACAGTCGACCCGTTACCATTTCCTTGACCCTGTCCTAAGGGCCACATTCACCCTCCAACCTTACAGTAATGAAGTAAAAGAGAGGACAGCCTTACTTAGCTTCATTAAGGCGAGGCACCACAGCCTGAAATGACATTTTTGCATCAACTTATCAATTTAGATTTTTTGCAGGTATTTTGGTCCTTTATTATTAGTATCTAAAAATGTAAACGTCAAAAACTTGATGTAAATTTAGATGTTCTTATGTTTATGCTACTACCATCATAAAAATGTAATTAATTTTAACACATTAAAATGGACATAAATCCATAATATCTATGCTCACTACATGTACGCTGAACAAAAATATAAATGCAACATGTAAAGTGTTGGTCCAATGTTTCATGAGCTGAAATAAAAACTCCCAGACATTTTCCATACTCACAAAAATATTATTATTTGTTTACATACCTGTTAGTGAGCATTTCTCTTATGCCAAGATAATCCATCCACCTGACAGGTGTGGTATATCAAGAAGCTGATTAGACAGTATGATCATTACATAGGTGTACCTTGTGCTGGGGACAATAAAAGGCCACTTCAAATGGTGTTTTGTCCCCCAACACAATGGCTCAGATGTCTCAAGTTTTGAGGGAGCGTGCAATTGGCACGCTGACTGCAGGAATGTTCACCAGAGCTATTGCCAGAGAATTGAATGTTCATTTCTGTACCAGAAGCTGCCTCCAACGTTGTTTTAGAGAATTGGGCAGTATGTCCAACCGGCCTCACAACTGCAGACCACGTGTAACCACGCCAGCCCAGGATCTCCACATCCGGTTTCTTCACCTGCGAGATCGTCTGAGATGGGGTGGTGGGATGCTGAGGAGTATTTCTGTCTGTAATAAAGCCCTTTTGTGGGGGGAAACTTATTCTGATTGGCTGGGCCTGGCTCCCTAGTGGGTGGACCTGGCTGCTAAGTGGGTGTCTGCACCCCTGCCCAGTCATGTGAAATCCATAGATTAGGGCCTAATGAATTTATTTAAATTGACTGATTTCCTTATATGAACTGTAAGTCAGTAAAATCTTTGAAATAGTTGAGTGTTGCATTTTATATTTTTGTTCTGAATAATCATACAGAATGTAAAAGACCATTTCATAGAGAATGTTACAAACTAGACATTATGTAGTAACTTACCTTATAGAGATTGGGTCTAAATAGGCGTTTGGCGATTTAGTAGCCTAAATTCATTGTGCTTCTCTTTAATCTCTTTAACTGCCATTTCCCAAAAGTCAGATGCTTCCCACAGCCAACTCATTTGAATCGGCTTCATAAGCATTGCATTCACCAAATTGTGTGAGTTATCCTTAGATATATTTTCCAGACATGTATAGAGGGAATTGTTGATATGTTGTCAAATTTTGATTATAGATAACATTTTCTTTGGAAATATACGCCAAAGATGCAGCTTTAGTTTTTTACAGATAGAAAGATGAAAAAAGTATATATCCACATTCTGCTCTATACAAGTCCATTCCTGGAGTCTCTTAACAAAACTTAACATAATTCTATAGGTTGACTTTATCCAGTGTCCAGAAAAATATATTTGTGGGTTGTGCAATTATGTGCATATTTAAGGAGATATTGCCTCAATATTTCAGAAAAGTTGTAGTACAAAGAAGTATCATATTGGTGTGTATATTCAACTAGTAAAATTCATTGTGATATGATTAAGGGGGGGAAAATACTCTATTAGGGTGTGGTGCCCCGCTTTATTAAGCCAGTTTATTTGCTTTGCATATTTCACCGTGACACCTAAGGACATTAAAGACATTGCATGCATTTAAGATAAATGCATGCCTGCATTTGTGTGTGCCAATGTGTGCCTGCCTGCTTCAGTATGTGTGCATGCCTGAGTATGTGTGCATGTTGATGTGTGCTCACCAGTTTTCATGATGGCTCCACTGTGACCTTTGATCCCGCATGACCCTGGGGTCGTGAGGTGCCCTTTCATTCCTAGAGATGTGGCGACAGCCAGGCTAATTACACACAGTGGGCCTGGGAGGACTGTAAAACTACTAATGTCTCAGGATGACAAAGCACCTTAGTGTCTAGTCTTCTGTTAGTGGTGTTCTTGTTGCCTTCATTATTTATTAATGAATACCTCCGTGTGTGTGTGTGTGTGTGTGTGTGTGTGTGTGTGTGTGTGTGTGTGTGTGTGTGTGTGTGTGTGTGTGTGTGTGTGTGTGTGTGTGTGTGTGTGTGTGTGTGTGTGTGTGTGTGTGTGTGTGTGTGTGTGTGTGTGTGTGTGTGTGTGTGTGTGTGTGTAACTAAAAGCATAACATCTAATATTTATAAAAATGACACATTAAAATCCATCATTATAACTAGAAAATTATCACAAGCTGTCAAGTTGGATTTGTTTTGGGATCACCATGTAGGAGGGGGAATTGCTGGGTATTGATGTTTTTCTAATTATCACTGTAAGCCCAGGCTTACACTGCTCAAAAAAATAAAGGGAACACTAAAATAACACATCCTAAATCTGAATGAATGAAATATTCTTATTAAATACTTTTTTCTTTACATAGTTGAATGTGCTGACAACCAAGTCACACAAAAACTATCAATGGAAATCAAATTTATCAACCCATGGAGGTCTGGATTTGGAGTCACACTCAAAATTAAAGTGGAAAAATGAGGCTCAGTAGTGTGTGTGGCCTCCACGTGCCTGTATGACCTCCCTACAACGCCTGGGCATGCTCCTGATGAGGTGGTATATGGTCTCCTGAGGGATCTCCTCCCAGACCTGGACTAAAGCATCCGCCAACTCCTGGACAGTCTGTGGTGCAACGTGCCGTTGGTGGATGGAGCGAGACATGATGTCCCAGATGTGCTCAATTGGATTCAGGTCTGGGGAACGGGCGGGCCAGTCCATAGCATCAATGCCTTCCTCTTGCAGGAACTGCTGACACACTCCAGCCACATGAGGTATAGCATTGTCTTGCATTAGGAGGAACCCAGGGCCAACCGCAACAGCATATGGTCTCACAAGGGGTCTGAGGATCTCATCTCGGTGCCTAATGGCAGTCAGGCTACCTCTGGCGAGCACATGGAGGGCTGTGCGGCCCCCCAAAGAAATGCCACCCCACACCATGACTGACCCACCGCCAAACCGGTCATGCTGGAGGATGTTGCAGGCAGCAGAACATTCTCCACGGCGTCTCCAGACTCTGTCACGTCTGTCACAAGTGTTCAGTGTGAACCTGCTTTCATCTGTGAAGAGCACAGGGCACCAGTGGTGAATTTGCCAATCTTGGTGTTCTCTGGCAAATGCCAAACATACTGAAGCTGTAAGCACAACCCCCACCTGTGGACGTCGGGCCCTCATACCCCCCTCATGGAGTCTGTTTCTGACCGTTTGAGCAGACACATGCACATTTGTGGCCTGCTGGAGGTCCTTTTGCAGGGCTCTGGCAGTGCTCTTCCTGCTCCTCCTTGCACAAAGGCGGAGGTAGCGGTCCTGCTGCTGGGTTGTTGCCCTCCTACGGCCTCCTCCACATCTCCTGATGTACTGGCCTGTCACCTGGTAGCGCCTCCATGCTCTGGACACTACGCTGACAGACACAGCAAACCTTCTTGCCGCAGCTCGCATTGATGTTCCATCCTGGATGAGCTACACTACCTGAGCCACTTGTGTGGGTTGTAGACTCCGTCTCATGCTACCACTAGAGTGAAAGCACCGCCAGCATTCAAAAGTGACCAAAACATCAGCCAGGAAGCATAGGAACTGAGAAGTGGTCTGTGGTCACCACCTGCAGAACCACTCCTTTATTGGGGATTTCTTGCTAATTGCCTATAATTTCCACCTGTTGTCTATTCCATTTGCACAACAGCATGTGGAATTTATTGTCAATCAGTGTTGCTTCCTCAGTGGACAGTTTGATTTCACAGAAGTGTGTTTTGACTTGGAGTTACATTGTGTTGTTTGTGTTCCCTTTATTTTTTTGAGCAGTGTATAATGCTCTGTCAATGTCTTCACTTTCACACACAGTATGTCCATGAATGGTTTGGGATCAGCAGACATTTTTGTTTTAATGGCATATTATGAGATGTTCCTAGAGAATAATTAAAAAACAGTGTTTATTGTTGCTCACCACTGTAACTTCTGTCATAGATAAAATAAAATAAATGTTTAAAAAAAACACCTCCTTACTATGTCTAAAAATAGAGAATGAAAGTAGTCAAAAAAAAAAAAAACGATTTATAATCGGTTTGTGACCCATTTCAGACGCAGCGTAAACCCCATTGTTTGGTATAATAAAATAACATATTTCCCCCGGCGTGTAAATATCTACAAAGCCTCAATCACTGACAAAGGGGTTTGTCATTATGGGACCGGGAGGAAATTAGGAGCACAAGGCACAAGCGTACGGCACCCAATTCCCTCCAAAAGTGATGTTTGTTGTGCCACGGATGTGATCCCAGTTCTAATTTTGAGAGTCCCACCCATGTGTGTCTTTGTCGTCGTAGTGCTGCCTCCCTACTTATCTCTCTCCAGAAGAAGAACATTGTCATGTTCACCATGTATGTTTTAATAGGATAGCAAAATAAACCTGTTTTCTGGTTAGGAATTACTCATTCTTCTGGCCTGGTGTAAATTAGGAAAAGCTGCATAAAAGAGGCTTTGTAAACAGGGTCTCAAATTAAGGGGTTGCTTCCCTTGTATTACTGTGACATACAGTATATACAGCCTCTGCTCAGGCTCTGTCGATTACCCCAACCCCCATGAGCCACTCACTCTTCCAGAGCAGGCAGCAATGCTTTTAGCTAGCCACTTTCTATCTTGCCAGTCAGTCCTACTACCAATCACTTCCCTGTGGGTTTCTCTGAAAAGCCTCTACAACCAGCACCATCTCCTTTCAGTTATCTGAGCTAGTGAAAGAGTATATTCTGTATATGTTCTGTTGGGTCTAATGAATTAGCTGCTTGACTGTTTTCTATGTGGAGCCTATATGGTTTGTTGTCATGACTTGACAAGCCCTTCCTATCTACTCCATCGCGATCCATATGACACAGGAAACTCTTAATGATCTTAGTTGTCACAGCACTGACTGACCAAACTATTCATACTGTACAATCGGAGTATGAAATAATATCACTGGTTAGTTCATTGCTCTCTGGACTTTGAATTCACGATGGATGTGGTATGTTAATTGTATCATCTCCTATGTTTATTTATCACGTTGGTGTAGTACAGTGAACCAATCATGTTTGCTATCCAAAGGTCCATGGTCATTGTATTATAAGGTGCAAAGCGTCACTTGTTTTTATTGCTATAGAAGGGTGAGGATCTTTATTGCATTATGGGCAGAGCACCTCCAAAGGCCGCAGGGGGGTGGAAGTGAGGGGAAAGGTGATGGCCCCGTCAGGTTGGGATGCTGGCTGACATCTTCCTCAGCTCAGAGGTATTACAGCCAACAAATAGCAGGTCTGTCTGCTGTCAGCCTGTATGCCACCCAGGGGCCCTTGCCCCAGCCTCTAACCCCACCACCTGACGCTTCACACTGTGACAGCACTGAGCCACCCCCTTCCAGACCCTCCTTACTTCAGATGCTCACTCAGCCACAGACCCACAATGCACCAATGGCAGCCATGGCGGATAAGGAGCGGTAAAGTCCTTATTTTGCTTAAGGTTTAATGAAAGGTCAGGAGGCATTATCACCGGGAGAATTACTCAACCTACTGTGTTCCTCCTCACCAAGCCAATAACAGAAAAACAAACTTGTGGAAAGGAGGGGAGAAAGAGAGGTGGGGGTTGGAACAGGTTGAGAGATTGAAGAAATCTATAAATATGGAGGGTGAGAGAGTAATGAGTAGGGGATGGGTGCTTGGGACTGTCGGGGTAAGGGGGGGGGGGCTGAGGGGAAAGAGAGAGGAAGGGGGGGGGGGGGTAATTTAAGACATCTTGCCCTTGCAGCACCTCATCACATTCAGAGTTTTTTTTATCCATGCTTCCTCGACTTCCTCTGGCTTTTCCGCTTCAGTTGGCTCACGGCAGACAATGTGATCAGTGTGTCCCTGCCTGCCTGAGCTGTGCATTGGGGAATGGAATGAAGAGTGTTCCGGTCTTTAGTTGAAATGTCAATTGTGTATGAACCTCCTCAAGGTCAACACCCTAATGAGAATCTTCCAGGGACCACAGTAATTATCGAGTAACAATGCAACGCAAGGCCAAGGAGAAAAAAATATGATTATTCGAATCAAATCAAATTGTATTTGTCACATGCATTTTGTGTACACTACAGGTGTAGACCAACAGTGAAATGCTTACTTACCTAACAATGCAGAGAGAAAAATATGTACAGTATATAATGTGTTTTTTATACACTGAGTGTACAAAACATTGAGGACACCCCCCCGCCAATGATTCCCACTGTTGTGTCAAGTTAGCTGGATGTCCCTTGAGTGGTGGACCATTTTTTATCTTATTTTTTATTTCACCTTTATTTAACTAGGCAAGTAAATTAAGAACAAATTCTTATTTTCAATGATGGCCTAGGAACAGTGACTTAACTGCCTTGTTCAGGGGCAGAACGACAGATTTTTACCTTGTCAGCTCGGGGATTCGATCATGCCTTTCGGTTACAACTCTAACCACTAGGCTACCTGCCGCCCCATTCTTGATACACAGGAGAGACTGTTGAGCATGAAAAACACAGCAGCGTTGCAGTTCTTGAACCAAACTGGTGCACCTGGCACCTACTACCATACCCCATTCAAAGGCACTTAAATCTGTTGTCTTTCCCATTCACCCTTTGAATGGCACACATATACAATCCATTTCTCAATTATCCCAAGGCTTAAAAAACCTTCTTTAACCTGTCTCCTTCTCTTCATCTACACTGATTGAAGTGGATTTAACAAGTGACATCAAAAAAGGAATCATAGCTTTCACCTGGATTCACCTGGTCAGTCTATGTTAGGGTTCCCCAACTGACGGCCCACGGGCCATTTTATTGTTGGACGTAAAAGACTGCAAAATCACCAGCAAATCAGCTCCAAGTGATTTTAATTTTGGAAATCTGTTCCCAAGTATTCCCACACATAATAGAGAGACACGTGATCGTATTCAAATATAACAAGGCTTGAAATGATTATGCTTTACTCAAATATTATATTTGTTTGGGATTCTTGCGGTTAAATGCAGTCTACAAATTATTTGTAATTATGTTCTGGGCCCCTGACCATCGCTCAGGAAAAAATTGTCCCGTGGCTGAATCTAGTTGATTATCACTGGTCTATGTCATAGAAGGAGCAGGTGTTCAGGGGTGCGTGCTCAGTCCCCTACTGTACTCCCTGTTCACTCATGACTGCACGGCCAGGCATAACTCCAACACCATCATTAAGTTTGCCGATGACACAACAGTGTCTGATCACCGACAACGATGAGACAGCCTATAGGGAGGAGGTCAGATATCTGACCTTGTGGTGCCAGGACAACAACCTCTCCCTCAACCTCTCCCTCAACGTGACGATGAGGAGATGATTGTGGACTACAGGAGAAGGAGGACCGAGCACGCCCCCATTCTCATCGACGGGGCTGCAGTGGAGCAAGTTGAGAGCTTCAAGTTCCTTGGCGTCCACATCACCAACAAACTAACATGGTCCAAGCATACCAAGACAGTTGTGAAGAGGGCACGACAAAACCTATTCCCCTCAGGAGACTGAAAATATTTGGCATGGGTCCTCAGATCTTGTAATGGTTTTACAGCTGCACCATCGAGAGCATTCTGACGGCTTGCATCACTGCCTGGTATGGCAACTGCTTGACCTCTGACTGCAAGGCACTACAGAGGGTAATGCGAACGGCCCAGTACATCACCGGCGCCAAGCTTCCTGCCATCCAGGACCTCCTATACCAGGCGGTGTCAGAGGAAGGCCCTAAAAATTGTCAGGCTCCAGCCACCCTAGTCATAGATTGTTCTCTCTGCTCCCGCACGACAAGCGGTACCGGAGCGCCAAGTCTAGATCCAAGAGGCTTCTAAACAGCTTCTACCCCCAAGCAATAAGACTACTGAACAGCTAATCTAATGGATTAGGCTCCCATTTTGGCTGTAGTGTTTCCAAGCATGTGGAAAAGAGTGAGATCTTTGGTATTTTTCTCCGGTAAAGACAATAACAATTCTCCATCTTAAATGTTATCGTTTATTTGCATATTAGGGTACCTAAGGTTTGATTATAAACGTTGTTTGACTTGTTTGGAAAAGTTTATTAGTAACGTTTGGGATTCATTTTGTATGCATTTTGATGGAGCGAAACTGGGTGGATTATTGCCTGAAACGCGCCAGCTAAACTGAGTTTTTAAGGATATAAAGGACATTATCGAACAAAAGGACCATTTGTGATATAACTGGGACCTTTTGGAGTGCCAACATAAGAAGATCATCAAAGGTAAAGGCATTTTTTATATCGCGATTTCTGACTTTCGTGTCGCACCTGCCTGGTTGAAATGTGTTGTTCATGTATGCAGGGTGCTGTCCTCAGATAATCGCATGGTTTGCTTTTGCTGTAAAGCCTTTTTGAAATCTGACACTGCGGCTAGATTAACAAGAAGTTAAGCTTCATTTTGATGTATTACACTTGTGATTTTATGAAAGTTAAATATTTATAATACTGTAGTTTGAATTTTGCTCTCTGCAAATTCACCGGATGTTGGCCAGGTGGGACGCTACCATCCCACCTGCCCATAAGAAGTTAAAGCTTTGCCTGTTTGATAGCTAGTCGAAGGGCATAGCGTCCAGGTTAGTGTCCTGTTCCTTGAAAGCCGCAGCTCTAGCCTTTAACTCAGTGCGGATGTTGCCTGTAATCCATGGCTTCTGGTTGGGAGATGTACGTACGGTCACTGTGCAGATGATGTCATCGATTCCCTTATTAATGCCATCAACTGAGTCCCAGAAAATATTCCAGTCTGTGTAGTTTAGCATGCACTTCATCGGACCACATCCCTATTGAGTGCGTCACTGGTACTTCCTGTTTGAGATTTTGCTTGTAAGCAGGAAAGAAGCATAGAGTTAGGGTCAGATTTGCCAAATTGAGGGCGAGGGAATGCTTTGTCTGCATCTCTGTGTGTGGAGTAAGATGATCCAGAGTTTTTTGCGCTTCTAGTTGCACAGGTTACATGTTGGTAGGAAAAACGTATTTCAGTGTTTCTGCATTAAAGTCACTGGTCACTAGGGGCGTCACCTCTACGTTAACATTTTCTTGTTTGCTTATGGCCCTATACAGCTTGTTGAGTGCTGCCAGTGCCAGCATCGGTTTGTGGTGGTCAAAAGACAGCTATGAAAAATATAGATGAAAACTTTTGCTAAATAGTATGATTCTATTTCCCCAAATACTTTCCAGCCTAATCCTTCCTGTGTGGTTAATTGCAAATTGCAATGTCAGATGCCCATTGCCAGTCAATCTCAGGAGTAGTTCATTTATATTAAACTGCTATGGACAATAAACTGCTGTGGTGCTTCACATTTTTCATGTTTAACGGAATGGTGATATACAGTACCAGTCAAAAGGTTGGACACACCTACTCATTCAAGGGTTTTTCTATATTTTTACTATTTCTACATTGTAGTATAGTAGTGAAAATATCATAACTATGAAATATCACATATGGAATCATGTAGTAAACCAAAAAGTGTTAAACAAATCAAAAAATATTTTCGATTTTAGATACTTCAAAGTAGCCACACTTTGCCTTGATGATAGCTTTGCACACTCTTGGCATTCTCTCAACCAGCTAGATAGATCCCAACAAGCTAACAGCAGGTTTACTAACCTGAATCAAAAGATTCCATGACTGTTGCTATAACCTGTTATTCATGACATGCCACCAGCTTTACCAACAGATTGTATTATTTGAGTAGCGGTATCTGTGTGTGAATGGTACAGAGGGGGAGCTGAGGATGGAGATTGATCAGTGCTGAGACAGTGGCCGTGCCTTTCGTCGAGTGTTCCTGATTTTTAAGGTCAGCCCTGGCAGCGCCAAAAGGGCACATACATTTTAGGGCCCTCGTGAGGAGCAACATGTCTTCTCCTCAATCACTCAGCCCCCTCCACCCCCTACTGAGCAGAGAGAGCTGCTTTCATCAACCCATCTGCAAAGCATTCCTTCTTGATTTGTGTAAAGAATTAAAATGAAATCAAGACAAGGAGACACAATTTATGTGACACAACTTTTGTGAACAAATGAAGCTGAAAAGAGGACTTGTTTTATCTTGTCATGACCCTGCAATGTCCCTGTGCTCACTTCCTGTCTGTGTTCGTAATACAAGAAAAGCAAAGCAATTGAACTGCTGTACACCCTTCTGTGTTCAGGCATTCATATGTTTCATTATGTTACGTCTCGCCTATAAACAGGAGGGTGTTTTGTAAATTGTATTTACAGTAAGAAGATGAATCATGCCTAGTGCATAGATCTATACATCACATGCTAACAGGGCTGTATGACAATGAACACTGACATTTAGGCTCCAGCCTGCGTGTTGCTGGGAGAGGATAAATTGTCTTTAAGTTGGCATTGGCCTGCTGCTGACCTGTCCTCCTTTCAAAGGGGACTGTGTAGGAAACAGCTAAACACCCTGACTAGGCATGCTGTGTTGTAAACCAGCACAAGGACAAAAACAATGAGCTGTTCATCCCGAGACAGCTTCAGGGAACAGCAGTGAGTGGGAGGAGAGTGAAAAGATAACATCACAAAAAAACACAGAGACGAGGAGGAGGAGAACGAAGGAGGAGGAGGAGAACGAGGGAGGAGGAGGAGAGAATGGGCAAGCAGGGATCAGGGTGACCCTGCGCAAGCCACTCGGGAACATGTTCTGCTGAAGCTGGAGAAAAGCCTTAACAAAACGACGCCAATGAGTAATCTCACCACCACCGTCACAAACCCTGGGAGTTGGCCTTGATGCCGACCGACCTCTCTCCACAGAACACGTTGCACTCCCAGTCCCACAACACAGAAGAATGGGATGACTCTGACTCTGAGGAACCATGTGGTCAAAACGCTCATCAAAGCAGCAGCAGCAGCTCCATCCTGACCTGACAGCAGTCCGTGGGATTAGAGAGACAGGGCTTCCTGTGATGTCCACCTGCCCTCTCATATAGACCCCATTAGGACCATGTGAAGAGAGGCAGGAAGGAACATTCGGACAACCACGATCAAAGACGCACTGTCTGTCACACCTGTGATGACAGTTCCACTTCAGTGAGGAACATTGATATTTTTGCCTACTTCCTGAATTAACTGAATTAGAAGGGAATTGACCCTAACCCTGGTTTCCATTGGTCACGTTGAAGCTCATTCCAAATTCGATGTCATATCAGCCCTTTCATTGTATTCACTCAGTTGATGTTATTTTATTGGCACTGTCTGTTTAGATACTATATATGAAAACAAGATTAACGGTGAGATCATGTGTGTTGTTGTTGTTGTTGTATCCATGGATAGTCCCAACCCATCTAGTGTTTAAATCCATCTAATTGAGATTTAATGCCAAAGCCATCTGTCCTCCCTCCTCCCCTGGCCCCTTGTAAACACTGCAGACACCTCCCTCAAGTCCTTTGTTAGTACAACAGTGGTTCAGGGTATACAGTCATTTGCATTTTACAGTTGTTAAACAAATACCCACCCATGAGTCACCCTTCTACCACCCACTGTGACCCTGCACGCATTACTAGCCATCCATGTCACCTAAAGATAAAACCAGTCACATGGTGGTACTGTAACACATACTACAAGAAGGAATACACTCAAAACCTCAAATGTTACTTTAAATAGCCAAAAGATTGAATTAGATATAGTCTATGGCACGTGTCAAACTCTTTCCACGGAGGGCCAAGTGTCTGTGGGTTTTCGCTCCTCCCTTGTACTTGATTGATTAATTAAGGTCACTAATTAGTAAAGAACTCCCCTTACCTAGTAGTCTAGGTCTTAATTGAAAGGAAAAACAAAAACCTGCAGACACTAGGCCCTCCATGGAATAAGTTTGACATCCCTGGTCTAAGAGGAGAAATATACCGCTAAAGTACTGAATGAACACAGATCACTCCTCCATAGTATCATGGATGTACCAGGGACCATTGAACTGAGTGTGATGAGACATTTTATGCAGAGCCATTTTGTTTAATTCGTCAAATGGCTCGCTGAACCATTTTGCAGACGGTAGGGCCATAAAAAAAACTTTTCACTATTGAACAGTATGCACGGACCAGATGCAGCATAGATTGTCTCATGTACATTAGCTGATGATGTCAGTAGGGGAGTGGGAAAGGAGAGGAGAGGGGCAGTTGTCTAGCACCACAGCCTCTTGACATTATAGGAGATCGTTGTACTAGTATACTATAGAGAAGCCTGTCGTATCGGGGTGTTTGATGTGTTCGACTGGAGATCAATAACAGTCACCAGGCAGTGGAGCAAGTAGACTTGTGTGCTGCAGTGTGCTCTGGGAGTTTCCTCTAGGGAGGAGTAGGTCACAGGGGTGTGTTGCGCAGGGCTGCTTGTGTTGTTTAGGATGGAAGGACAGGCAAGTAGAGTTTTGTGTGTTTGTGTTGCAACTGCTGATGCGTGAAATGGAACTCAGGTAGCCAAGCGGGCCTGAGGCCTTCCCTTTTTCTTCCGTCCACTGATTACTTTACTCCATAGATTTCTTTTCTCCTCTCCTCCAGTGATCTGGGACAGAGGAGAGTGAGGGGGGAGAGGGGTGCAGAGAGAGAGATTGATTGACCTGCATGGTTCTGAGGTTTAACGATTGACAGCAGAACCTTGAGCTACATATGCTCCCTCTTAGTGTGACAGCTAGACTTTATGACCAACATACTGCTTCTATCAGTAGCTTTGTTTCACAAATGCCCTCAAATGATGTGTTCCTAGACAAACAAATTGAGACGCTAGTAAAATAGGAGATTACCCATAGGTATCATTTTTTGTGCCAGACTGGGTTCAAATGACTTCAGTTTTTTTTCTGTATTTATTTATCTGTATATGTTATGTTATGTATGTATGTACAGTTGAAGTCGGACGTTTACGGACACTTAGGTTGGAGTCATTAAAACCTGTTTTTCAACCACTCCACAAATTTCTTGTTAACAAACTATAGTTTTGGCAAGTCGGTTAGGACATCTACTTTGTGCATGACACAAGTAATTTTTCCAACAATTGTTTACAGACAGATTTTTTCACTTATATTTCACTGTATCACAATTCCAGTGGGTCAGAAGTTGACTGTGCCTTTAAACAGCTTGGAAAATTCCAGAAAACAATGTCATGGTTTTAGAAGCTCCTGATAGGGTAACTGACATCAGTTGAGTCAATTGGAGGTGTACCTGTGGATGTATTTTAAGGCCTACCTTCAAACTCAGTGCCTCTTTGCTTGACATCATGGGAAAATCAAAAGAAATCAGCCAAAATCTCAGAAAAAAATTGTAGACCTCCACAAGTCTGATTCATCCTTGGGAGCAATATCCAAACACCTGAAGGTACCACGTTCATCTGTACAAACAATAGTACATAAGTATAAACATCATGGGACCACGCAGCCGTCAAACCGCTCAGGAAGGAGGCGCATTCTGTCTCCTAGAGATGAACGTACTTTGGTGTGAAAAGTGCAAATCAATCCCAGAACAACAGCAAATGACCTTGTGAAGATGCTGGAGGAAACAGGTACTTAAGTATCTATATCCACAGTAAAAACGAGTCCTATATCGACATAACCTGAAAGGCTGCTCAGCAAGGAAGAAGCTACTGCTCCTAAACCGCCATAAAAAAGTCAGACTACGGTTTGCAACTGCACATGGGGACAAAGATTGTACTTTTTGGAGAAATGTCCTCTGGTCTGATGAAACAAAAATATAACTTTTTGGCCATAATGACCATTGTTATGTTTGGAGGAAAAAGGTAGATGCTTGCAAGCCGAAGAACACCATCCCAACTGTGAAGCACGGGGGTGGCAGCATCATGTTGTAGGAGTGCTTTGCTGCAAGAGGGACTGGTGCACTTCACAAAATAGATGGCATCATGAGTTATGAAAATGATGTGGATATATTGATGCAACATCTCAAGACATCAGTCAGGAAGTTAAAGCTTGGTCGCAAATGGGTCTTCCAACTGGACAATGACCCCAAGCATACTTCCAAAGTTGTGGCAAAATGGCTTAATAAGGACAACAAAGTCAAGGTATTGGAGTGGCCATCACAAAGCCCTGACCTCAATCCTGTAGAAATTTTGTGGGCAGAACTGAAAAAGTGTGTGCGAGCAAGGGGGCCTACAAACCTGACGCAGTTACACCAGCTCTGTCAGGAGGAATGTGGGAAGCTTTACTAGGATAAAATGTCAGGAATTGTGAAAAACTGAGTTTAAATGTATTTGGCTAAGGTGTATGTAAACTTCCGGCTTCAACTGTAGATAAATATACTGTATTCATGAGATGGTCTCTTCTCATAATACGGTTCATCTGGTACTGAGACATCTCTTTTGATTCATTGTCATCCAAAACATTTTTTTTCTTCAAGGCAAATAATGTACATATATACATATACACAATATTCCATATGCATAAAATGCATGTCATTACTACAACCTATAGTGATTGCCAACTGTCACCTACGTGTCAGGGACTACGTGCAACACCAATTTTTAATTGATCACTCGGGTGTCAGTGAAAAATGTTTAGCTGGTCACGTTTGTTTTTGGTTCACAATTAGCTTTTTTTAGAGTAAATTAGCTCCACAATGCAGGTGTTTCAGCCTAATTCAGTGATTTCTGTGGTGGTGTGGCAGCCAGCAGAAAATATGGAGCATAGGGGTTGGTGATGTTCTCTTGTTGCGCCGTGATTGGCTCAGTTTTCTGTTACTCATGGGGACATTACGTCACTGCAAAATCTACAGGGAGAGCTCAAAAAAATAAAGCCCCTTGGGTGCTGCTATAGATTTACATTAGAAGTGCCCATTTAAGAAGGCTCAAGGTCATTGGCCACAGATAAAATTACATCAAATCATGTTTAGCTTTGATTGGACTGATCATGTCAACATCATACTTTCAAAATCTTAGCTAGCAAGCTAGACAAGCAGTCATCATCATGAATTAAGTTGACAATCTATTGGCAAATCCTTTTCCATCCTTGTCATATGAAGAGAAAATATAAATAAAATGTCTCGGTGCTCATTGGCCATTGAACATAAACATTACAAAACAAGTTGGAAATCACAAATTCAACAATGTTTGTAAGGAATCAGTAGCTAACTGCAAGTGTTGCAATAACTAGCCTGCTATTCAGTTGAGTGGGTGTGTGGTCCAAGTCTGGGTTTAAGGGTCTCCTTTCCAGGCTTAAAATTATAAACATTCACATGCAACACCATGGGCCAGAAAAGTTTGAATACATTAGCCTTGCTGTCAATCCAGCATGATTTCTGCCGCATTCAAAACACGTGGACACTCGGAACTGGGAAATCTCAGGCTTCAGTGAGTTCAAGACAACTGGGAACTCTGAACAAAACTAGCTCCGGCTGGGAAAATACATTTTGAAAGGTCATCCAACTCAGAATTCCAAGTCAGGAACTCAGGCTTATATTGATTACGTCCTAGCTCGCTCATTGTCTTAATCGAAATTACAGATTGCCTCTTATCTGCTCGTCGTTCCCTTATGCCATGGTTTGTACATCTCAATTGTCAGTAGTAACCGCATGTGTTTCAGTAAGTAAGTCAGTCATATCAGCTACGTTTTTAGAATTGGCAGTAAATGAGGCTGAATGAACTGTTTCGCTGCCAGACAAGACTTTGCTGATAGCCATGTGTAGTGGTGGTACGGATTCACTCCATGGTGCTGAAATGAAAGCTCTGCTTTTGGGACACCTTCATGTCTGCCCTAACAGTTTGTGGGCACAGTTTGTCACCATTATAGAATTTATTTTTATTTTTCTCCCCACCAAGATTTACATACTAAAATCACCACTGGTAAAACCATTGACAGCCTTTGCAAATAACCATCTCACAATAGGGAAGTGGGAGCTAAAGGTTCATGGACTCCAAACCAGTGGTTCCCAAACTCAGTCTGTCTTTAAACTTACTGCTGAAAATTGTAATAGTAGAATGCACTAGGTGCAGTTTCAAAATTGGATAGTGCATCAGCAGTTTTCCTCTTGTCATGTCAATCAGTGCAGACCTTAGAGAGCTATCTCTGCTACAGCACAGCAACCGGTACCGAAGCGCCAAATCTAGGTCCAAGAGGCTTCTAAACATCTTCTACCCCCAAGCCATAAGACTCCTGAACAGCTAATCAAATGGCTGCCCAGACTATTTGCACTGCCCCCCCTTTACGCTGCTGCTACTCTCTGTTATTATCTATGCGTAGTCACTTTAATAACTCTACCTACATGTACATATTACCTCAATTACCTAGACTAACCGGTACCCCCTGTATATAGTCTAGCTATTGTTATTTTACTACAGCTCTTTAATTATTTGTTACTTTAATTTTTTTCATTTTTTAGGTAATTTTAATACAACTGCAATGTTGGTTAAGGACTTGTAAGTAAGCATTTCACTGTAAGGTCTACACCTGTTGTATTCGGTGCATGTGACAAATACAATTTGATTTGATTTATTTATAACACGTCATAAATTTACAGATCAACTAGCCCATGTCAGCTAACATTTTTTAGCTCGTTTCTTTAGCCCATTGATTTTGTTGTAATGTTGAGTCACTAAAATATCACATGAACACACATGAGACATGGCAAAATGTGTAGAATTGCAGGAAATTAGCTTTAAAACTGGAAAATGTTCTCTGCAACCCATGACAAAATGTGTAGAATTGCAGAAAATGTGCTTTAAAATGGCAACAAAAAGTAACCATCTCATGGCAAAATGTATTTTGCATTTTGTAAGGACCGACGCCGGGGATGAGAAGCAGGTGCAATACAATGGTAATATTTAGGTGCAATGGCAGTAACATGGTAGTATCATCATACTTCAGAGCTAAAGCCATGGTATATTTCCATGATTCAGACTCTACCATGGTATAAGTTAAAGTACCATAGTAGTACCATGGTAGAGTACATTTTTGTAAGGGTTGCTGTTTAGTAGCCAACCCTATCTAGGACATAAAATGAATAGGCTTTACAATCAAGATACAAAAGATCTCCAATGGTAAAACCTCTTCTACTTTTAGTAATAGAAATGGTTCTTAGTGGTTGGTAGTTGTTTAGCTCGCTACCTAGCTAGTTACATAGCTTGCTAAGTTAGCAAACAGAAACATTATTTGATTTCCCCCCACTGTAACACAGTACTATATTAGACAGCAATACCAATATACGCATTGGCCCCTGATTCAAATGTTTAAGATATGACTGCATCAGTTGGCCGACCCCATACCAATCCAAATGTAACATGCATCGGTCAGAAAATCAACTCAAACGTTTTGAATTGCTGATTCACTATTATTTGGGCTGGTCCAACTCAAGGTTAAACTGTTGGATGCAGTCTATCACAGTGCCATCCGTTTTGTCACCAAAGCCCCATAAACTACCCACCACTGCGACCTGTATGCTCTCGTTGGCTGTCCCTCACTTCATATTTGTTGCCAAACCCACTGGCTCTAGGTCATCTATAAGTCTTTGCTAGGTAAAGCCCCGCCTTATCTCAGCTCACTGATCACCATAGTAACACCCACACGTAGCATGCGCTCCAGCAGGTATATTTCACTGGTCATCCCCAAAGCCAACTCCTTCTTTAGCCGCCTTTCCTTCCAGTTCTCTGCTGACTGGAACAAATTGCAAAAATCACTGAAGCTGGAGACTCATATCTCCCTCACTAACTTTAAGCATCAGCTGTCAGAGCAGCTTACAGATCATTGCGCCTGTACATAGCCCATCTGTAAATAGCCCACCCAACTACCTCATCCCCATATATTTTTCTTCTCCTTTGCACCCCAGTACATGCACATTCATCTTCTGCACATCTATCACTCCAGTGTTTAATTGCTAAATTGTAATTATTTTGCCACTATGGCCTATTTATTGCCTTACCTGCCTAATCTTACTTAATTAGTACACACTGTACACACCTTTCTATTGTGTTATTTACTGTACGTTTGTTTATTCCATGTGTAACTCTATGTTGTTTGTGTCGCACTGCTTTGCTTTATCTTGGCCAGATCGCAGTTGTAAATGAGAACTTGTGCTCAACTGGCCTACCTGGTTAAATAAAGGTGAAATAAAAAGGTGCCTTAAAACATTATCCACTCCCCTCCCCACATAAAAAGATATTTTCACATCACATTCCCCTTGTACATAAAATGTTTTTGCACACCCTCCTCCTCATAGAAGGAACTCAAAATAATGTTTATGACCACAAATAACAATAACTGTAGCGACCCTGTGTTTATTTAAAAAATCAAAATCAACCTTGCGACTTCAGTATTAGAAGTAAAAATACAGCCAGACTGGCCCGCTACTCTGCATTTCTAGACCTTATAAACTGTTGAGGGAAAAGGGATACCTAGTCAGTTGTATAACTGAATGCAATGTGTCTAACATTTAACGCAACCCCTCTAAATCAGAGAGATGCAAGGGGCTGCTTTAATCGACACCATCGGCCCCCAGGGAGCTGTTGTTGTTCGGGGTTAACTACCTTATTCAGTGACAGAACAGCTCATTTCTCCATCTTGCCGGCTCAGGGATTCAAACCAGCGACCTTTAGGTTCCTGGCCCAACACTCTAGTCTAGACCCACAACTGATCCAAATGTGATGAAACATTCAAATAACAGGGCTTTTGTGCCAGTATTCAAATTACATTTTCAATGCAGCCTATAGTAGGATTTTGTACTCACTATAAAACAATAATGCAATTATTCATAGCATTGTGGTGTTGTAGGCTAGTCTAGGTAGGATAGTTTTATTGTTCCCAAACAAGATCAATAGGGGAGCTGTTTGAGCTGCATATCTCGTCTTCGCTGTTCTTTCATGCAAAATGGCCCGGGGAAGATATAGGAAATGTATATTTCTTAGTGTAGTTACCATGTAATTCAGGTATGCAGGCACCTTGCACTGTTGTTTGGTTAATGGTATTTCTGTAGCACATGAGATGGAGTTTGCAAAACTAACGGCCACTGGATTGATGAAAATAATCATGATATCATTCTGCCAGGTAGGCATGGGCTATTTTGTAGCTAGTTAAGATTTAATTGAGAAGGTATTTGAGAAAGCAGTTAATCTACAAGAAAACAGTTATTAGCATCGCTATATTTTTCCTGTTCCTTAATTGTTTAAAACCTGGACGTTTTTCTTCATATTATGAGGCATGTCTTACCTTGCTTCAAAGTAGCCTATAGCCAAAATCCCACCATATAAACATAGTGGCAAAGACTTCCTTGTATGCGTTCTCCTGTTCTATTGGTTTTCTTTATCCTGTTTTTCATTGTCTAGTAGCCAAAGCATTATCTTAGTCATATTATTAACCCATGATAGCAACCCCAAACACTTTCTACATTTCTAAGGGATATGTGCGGTGTGCATTTTAGAACAGTGTTTTCCTGCAAATTGCACTTTGGAACATTCGAGGGTAGGCCAACCACTGTGAGCACATTGCTGTGGCTAAAATATGAATAATGAATAGTTTATCAACAATTTAAGCTAACAATTCTAATCGGTTCCATCAACCTCATTAATTGATAGGGCAAATACCTCCACTACACTACTTTGATACGCATATTAAGATGGGAGTATACGCAATGCCCACTGAAAAATAAGTGGGTATACAGCATATACCTTCGTATACACTCTACTGCACCACTTGATACAGGGCAGGATAGACAGTTAGACTGGTAGACTATATTGACCTATTGTATAGTAAAAGTTAGCTTGCGAAAAAAGTGTCGCACATAAGGGAAGTACCAAAACAACCATGATAATGGGGAAGCGCATGCAAGCAGAAC
Organism: Oncorhynchus masou masou; assembly: GCF_036934945.1. Taxonomy (NCBI): domain Eukaryota; kingdom Metazoa; phylum Chordata; class Actinopteri; order Salmoniformes; family Salmonidae; genus Oncorhynchus; species Oncorhynchus masou. The sequence goes on from NC_088223.1 coordinate 64,557,649, forward strand.
CCTGATTATAGAAGAGAAAATCATGACTGTGTCATAGAGCTTCCATAGTAAGATAGTGTTACTGTATATGGTATGTGGATAATACACCAAGGCCAAGGGAACTTCTCACCATTGACCACTAGCACTCACAATCTAAATCACACTACATGGACAAAGTATATAAATTGTAGATGTTGTTCAATGTTACAGAGAAACACATATCAACTCTGTTTGCTAAAATATTGAGCTATAAGCTGTCAGGCATGCAGGGTGATATTAATCTGATCCCATGCATTGGTCATACAGCCAATAGCTAAGGTCAAACTCAATAGTATTATTGGTCCATCATTAGGGCCGGAACCCAGCGAAGGCCACTGTCGTAATTAAGACCTGAGACCTGCGCTTAACACAGCACACTCTGGGTCTCCAGAGTGATAAGTGCTTGATCCTGATCAATAAGACGCACAGCACTGTTGCCACTTGCAAAATCAATATTGTTATATTTGCTGTTACAATAGGCTTGTCTGGTTGCAAATGAGGTCAGAGCCGCAGAGTTACTTTGGAAGTGTAGCCCTTACCCTAGAGGTCTGCCCCAGTCCACATTAATGAAGAGGTCAATGATTGTCTGCACTGGTGGCCTCTCCAGCCTCTATAGCATCTCTAGCCTCACTAGCCCCACTATACTGCTTCACTGGTAGCCTTTATCCTTGCTATGATGCTGGGGTTACCCAGAGGAGAGAGGACCTATGGCTTGACTACAGACTACAGACATGCCCCCAGCCTTCCTCTGTGTTGGTCAGACATCATGTTATTATTCAAGTAAAAAATGATGGTAACTTATTGTAGGTGGTCAGTCATATTGTCCTTTCATAAAAATCATAATAATATGAATGGCACAATCCATGCAGTAGTTGGGCTATGCATGCATACCCATAGTAATTATACTTGTTTTCCATGTAATACTAGGCAACTTTGTTCTAATGCCAGCCAGGGTCAAATAAAGTGATACCACTATTTTGATGAGCATTTGTAAGAGGAAAGATGATGTAACTATTGTGACCTCAAAGAAATAGAGAATGAAACTAGTTGTATCTTCTATTGCCCTTTATACCACTATATACGCTTGCGCTTATTCCAGAAAGCATACCCAATATACCCTGGCATTATGTAGCTGAGTGATGAGGAGAAATTGCATTTTTTTTTTCATTGTGTATATCCGTTTGTGTAATATTTAGATAAAGCCTGGAATAAAAGAAAAAGGGCTACCTATAATTACATTGTAAAAATATTTAGCTTCTATGTGGTAAATGGCATGTGTGTATATAGATGGTGTATAGGCTTGTCTCCCCATATGAATCTTCTCTTTGTGCCAGACTGGGTTCAAATGACTTCTGTTTTTTTTTCTGTATTTATTTATCTGTATATGTTATGTTATGTATGTATGTACAGTTGAAGTCGGACGTTTACGGACACTTAGGTTGGAGTCATTAAAACTTGTTTTTCAACCACTCCACAAATTTCTTGTTAACAAACTATAGTTCTGGCAAGTCTGTTAGGACATCTACTTTGTGCATGACACAAGTCATTTTTCCAACAATTGTTGACAGACCGATTCTTTAACGTATAACTCACTGTATCACAATTCCAGTGGGCCAGAAGTTTACATACACTAAGTTGTGCTGTTAAACAGTTTGGAAAATTCTAGAAAATGATGTCATTGCTTCAGAAGCTTCTGATAGGCTAATTGACATAATTTGAGGAAATTGGATTTGTACCTGTGGATGTATTTCAAGGCCTACCTTCAAATTCAGGGCATCTTTGCTTGACATCATGGGAAAATCAAAAGAAATCAGCGAAGAACCCCGAGAAAATGTAGACCTCCACAAGTCTGGTTCATCCTTGGGAGCAATTTCCAAATGCCTGAAGGTACCACGTTCATCTGTACAAACAATAGTATGCAAGTATAAACACTATGGCACCACGCAGCCATCATACTGCTCAGGAAGGAGACGCATTCTGTCTCCTAGAGATGAACGTGCTTTGGTGCAAAAAGTGCAAATCAATCCCAGAACAACAGCAAAGGACCTTGTGAAGATGCTGGAGGAAACAGGTACTTAAGTATCTATATCCACAGTAAAACAAGTCCTATATCGACATAACCTGAAAGGCCGCTCAGCAAGGAAGAAGCCACTGCTCCAAAACCACCATAAAAAAGCCAGACTACGGTTTGCAACTGCACATGGGGACAAAGATTTTACTTTTCGGAGAAATGTCCTCTGGTCTGATGAAACAAAAATATAACTTTTTGGCCATAATGACCATCATTATGTTTGGAGGGAAAAGGGGGAGGCTTGCAAGCCAAAGAAACACCATCCCAAACGTGAAGCACGGTGGTGGCAGCATCATGTTGTAGGGGTGCTTTGCTGCAGGAGGGACTGGTGCACTTCACAAACTAGATGGCATCGTTAGGAATGAAAATTATGTGGATATATTGAAGCAACATCTCAGTCAGGAAGTTAAAGCTTGGTCGCAAATGGGTCTTCCATGTGGACAATGACCCCAAGCATACTTCAAAGTTGTGGCAAAATGGCTTAAGGACAACAAAGTCAAGGTTTTGGAGTGGCCATCACAAAGCCCTGACCTCAATCCCATAGAACATTTGTTGGCAGAACTGAAAAAGCGTATGCGAGCATGGAGGCTTACAAACATGACTCAGTTTCACCAGCTCTGTCAGGAGGAATGGGCCAAAATTCACCCAATTTATTGTGGGAAGCTTGTGGAAGGCTATCTGAAACGTTTGACCCAAGCTAAACAATTTAAAGGCAATGCTACCAAATACTAATTGAGTGGTGTCAACTTCTGACCCACTGTGAATGTGATGAAAGAAATAAACCTGAAATGAATAATTCTCTCTACTATTATTCTGACATTTCACATTCTTAAAATAAAGTGGTGATCCTAGCTGACCTAAGACAGGGAATTTTTACTAGGATTAAATGTCAGTAATTGTGAAAAACTGAGTTTAAATGTATTTGACTAAGGTGTATGTCAACTTCCGACATCAACTTAATGTATATTGTTTTACTGCTCTAGGAATTTAAATATTGTTTGGATAACCTTATTTACTATCATGTATTGATTTTTTACCTTACTTTTTTTTTACTCTTTATGCCATGCTCACTGCAGAGAACACCGGAAGAATAATTATTTAATTACCATAGTGAATTATTGTAATGTTTGTTTGTGTCAATTAACCACATAAGGGATGGGTTGCCAATTGGCGATTTGACACAAAAATAAAATGTCATTCATTCATTCATTCATTCATTCATTCATTGTATAGCCATGAGCAGTAGGCTACTTACTGTAATGTAGTACTTAAGATCTACTGTAGCGGTGTTCACAGTCTGAAATATGATAGCCACGATTGTCTTCATTCATTCATTCATCCTCTTCACATTTTCTATGGAAGTGTTGGTGGCCTGAGTTAATCTGGATTTAGCAAACATGATGTCCAGTATTGAGAGCCTAATTGTAGTGATAGAGAAATGATTGCAGAGGAACAATGATTTATAGAAAGAAATCAGCAGCGTTATGGATGGTGGGTGGGCAGTTGAGGGAGAAGGTCAGGAATAGAATGTCGTTATAGACGCTCCAAATGTATTAGTTTAATGAGAATGTACTGTGTCTTTCTTCAGTGTGATCATAGATCATGCTAATGTTCTTCTTGCTAATGCAAATTTCACCTCTCGCCGTACCGTCTCCATATGTTTATTCGGAGTGATATCGATACTGTTCAAATGCTTTCACTGACATACTGTAATGTAGAGCATTTTCCAGTGTATATGGGCATTTTGTGGTGTCCCCTTTTCCTGTTATTTCATCTCATTCACATGTCATGGTACTAGATCAAGCCAGATGTTGGTTATTCAACATGTCTCTGAGCCTCTACCAACAGCCCCGTGATCATACCTACATAAGTATGACAACACATTAACAACATGCAGTAATTCCTTTACTCTGATACAAATTTGTGAAGCAATTTTAATGAAATTATACTCCTGTTATTTATGTTTACATATTAAAGCATACTAATGTGTTTAGTAAAATGTTGCAGAGGGATTATATTGATGTTATCTCATGTAGGCTACCGTCTCACGTAGACTACCCATATATAGCTGTAAACACCACCTTTCTCTGACCTCGTCATGCAAAGTAGTCCAGTCAGTCAGAGGACAAACAGGACACACACATGCAGCAGCACAGCCTGCTACCCTCATCCATCTGTCATCCCCTGCCCAAACACACACACACACACACACACACACACACACACACACACACACACACACACACACACACACACTCCATTATCACTGGACTTTCATACATTCAAATCAATAATGTAGCACTTAAGACACGAGCGGCCCCAAAGATTTAAACCCTCCATTACCGGCACCTCTATCCTCACAATCTGCCCCAACTTAATTGCGACACTGTACCATAAACTATTTGCTACCCTGAACCATAATGCATTTCACCATTCCCCCATAATTCACCTGTGTTTGCTGCTGCGAGGCGGTGCTTCATCGTGGCAAAACGGCAGGGCTAATAAGGCTCGATAGCTCTCCTTGATTATTATCAGTGAAGGCTCGGTCAAGAACCAGCACCCCTCTGCTGGCCCCATATGTGCGTGGGACGCTGTGGCCCCTTGGCCCTGTGGCAGAGCAGCCTCACCCCTGTGACACACACACCACCATGCAGAGCGGAGAGGGGGCTGAGCTGGTGACAGTAATAATGCCCACAGCCACACCCCAGTACCATGGCTCAGCCGCCCTCCGAGGCCCCCAGGCTGTTCTGTCTGTTCAGCATCTCCCTTTAACCTTCATCTGGGAAACAATAAAACAAGAACAGGGAGGAGGAGGGGAGGTTGGGAGGCAGGGGAGTGTGAATGTGCACATGTGTCTGTGTGTGCGTATCTGGTGTGTGTGAGATAGGGAGAGATGCTGGAGACATTTGACATATCTCCTGAAGCCAATGTCTACTTTATTATCTTTGGCAGCCCTTATTGGTTCCGCTAATCAAGTGGAAGGGAGTAGCACTGTGTCGGGAGCTAACACACTGCGTGTGACAAATATATTGTTAACTGGAGGGAGATGGGCGACCTTGCCCATGTCACCTGGGGACCCCACCGGCGCTCGGTCTGCTAGCAGGAAACGACCTTCGTATTAAATCTCTGCAGAGGTCAATAAACTAAATCAATCACAAAGGTTTTTCGCTTTGCGTTGAAGTCTGCTTTTTTTTAAAGGAGAGAAAGGAGCTAGAAAAGAGGATTGCAAATCTTTTAACTCCTCGTCGGCCAAACGGGGCCTGTGTTTGTGTCCTTGTCAGTGTGGAGTCTCTTTATCATTGGGGGGTTTATCAGAGGAAGATGTAAATCCTGAATCTCTCTCTATTTCCTCACCTCTGTCACTCCGCAATCGATCCATCACCCTGTGTCTGTGTCAGCGTCTGTGTGTGTGTGTGAGAGAGGGGGGGGGGTCCTCCAATAGAGCCTTTTTAAACATAAAAGGACACAGCTCCACCTACAGTACCACTCAAAATTTTGGAGACACTGACTTATTCAAGGGTTTTTCTATATTTTTACTATTTTCTACATTGTAGAATAATAGTGAAGACATCAAAGCTTTGAAATAACACATAAGGAATCATGTCGTAACCAAGAAGGTGTTAAACAAATCTAAATAAGTCGCCACCTTGATGACAGCTTTGCACACTTTTAGCATTCTCTCACCCAGCTTCACCTGGGATGCTTTTCCAACAGTCTTGAAAGAGTTTTCACATATGCTGAGCACTTGTTGGTTGCTTTTCCTTCACTCTGCAGTCATCCCAAACCATTTCAATTGGGTTGAGGTCAGATGATTGTGGAGGCCAGGTCATCTGATGCAGCACTCCATCACTCTCCTTCTTGGTCAAATATCCCTTACACAGCCTGGAGGTATGTTGGGTCATTGTCCTGTTGAAAAACAAATGATAGTCCCACTAAGTGCAAACCAGATGAGATAGCGTACCGCTGCAGAATGCTGTGGTAGCCATGCTGGTTAAGTGTGCCTTGGATTCTAAATAAATCACTGACAGTGTCACCAGCAAAGCACCCCCGCACCATCACACCTCCTCCATGCTTCATGGTGGGAACCACACATGTGGATATCATCTGTTCACCTACTCTGTGTCTCACAAAGACACAGTGGTTGGAACCAAAATTCTCAAATTTGGACTCAGCAGACCAAAGGACAGATCTCCACCCGTCCATTGCTCGTGTTTCTTGGCCCAAGCAAGTCTCTTCTTCTTATTGATGTTGTTTAGTAGTGGTTTCTTTGCAGCAATTCGATCATGAAGGCCTGATTCATGCAGTCTCCTCTGAACAGTTGTTGTGTCTGTTACTTGAACTCTGTGAAGCGTTTATTTGGGCTGCAATCTGAGGTGCATTTAACTCTAATGAACTTATCCTCCGCAGCAGAGGTAACTCTGGGTAACTCATGAGAGCCAGTTTCATCATATCGCTTGATAGTTTTGCATCTTCACTTGAAGAAACTTTCAAGGTTCTTGAAATGTTCTGGATTGACTTACCTTCATGTCTTAAAGTAATGATGAACTGTCATATTTGAACTGTCATATTTGCTTATTTGAGCTCTTCTTGCCATAATATGCACTTGGTCTTTTACCAAATAGGGCTATCTTCTGTATACCACTCCTACCTTGTTACAACACAACTGATTGGCGCAAATGCATTCATTTGTGGAATTGTTTTTCTTACTTAACTTTTAACAAGGTACACTTGTTAATTGAAATCCATTCCAGGTGACTACCTCATGAATCTGGTTGAGAGAATGCCAAGAGTGTGCAAAGCTGTCATCAAGGCAAAGGGTGGCTACGTTGAAGAATCTCAAATATAAAATATATTTAGATTTGTTTGCCACTTTCTGGGTTACTACATGATACCATGTGTGTTATTTCATAGTTTTGATGTTTTCAAATCAAATCAAATGTATTTATATAGCCCTTCGTACATCAGCTGATATCTCAAAGTGCTGTACAGAAACCCAGCCTAAAACCCCAAACAGCAAGCAATGCAGGTGTAGAAGCACGGTGGCTAGGAAAAACTCTCTAGAAAGGCCAAAACCTAGGAAGAAACCTAGAGAGGAACCAGGCTATGTGGGGTGGCCAGTCCTCTTCTGGCTGTGCCGGGTGGAGATTATAACAGAACATGGCCAAGATGTTCAAATGTTCATAAATGACCAGCATGGTCAAATAATAATAATCACAGGCAGAACAGTTGAAACCGGAACTGTCATCATGTCAGGTAGTCGTGATGCATGGTCCTAGGGCTCAGGTCCTCAGAGAGAGAGAAAGAAAGAGAGAAAGAGAGAATTAGAGAGAGCATACTTAACCTCTTACATCTATGGGGGAGCTATTTCATTTTTGGATGAAAAACGTTCCCGTTTTAAACAAGATATTTTGTCACAAAAAGATGCTTGACTATGCATATAATTGATAGCATTCGAAAAAAACACTCTGACGTGTCCAGAAATACCAAGATATTCTCTGTGCGTGCCCTAGAACGTGAGCTTCAGGCAAAACCAAGATGAGATGGCATCCAGGAAATGACAAGGATTTTTGAGGCTCTGTTTTCCATTGTCTCCTTATATGGCTGTGAATGCGAGAGGAATGAGCCTGCCCTTTCTGTCGTTTCCCCAAGGTGTCTGCAGCATTGTGACGTATTTGTAGGCAGATCATTGGAAGATTGACCATAAGAGACCACATTTACCAGGTGTCCGCCCGGTGTCCTCCGCCGACATTGGTGCGCAAAAGTCACCTGCCAGTATTTTTCCATGGGATACAGAGAGGAAAGCAAGCTTCCACGAACTGCATATCAATGAAGAGATATGTGAAAAAACACCTTGAGGATTGATTCCAAACAACGTTTGCCATGTTTCGGTCGATATTATGTAGTTAATCCGGAAAAAGTTTTACGTTGTAGGTGACTGAATTTTCGGTTCGTTTCGGTAGCCAGACGCAATGTAGAAAATGGAACGATTTCTCCTACACACAGACGCTTTCAGGAAAAACTGCGCATTTGGTATGTAACTGAGAGTCTCCTCATTGAAAACATCCGAAGCTCTTCAAAGGTAAATGATTTTATTTATTTGGTTATCTGGTTTTTGTGAAAATGTTGCGTGCTAAATGCTACTCAAAATGCTATGCTAGCTTTGCATACTCTTACACAAATTAGTCAATTTCTATGGTTCAAAAGCATATTTTGAAAATCTGAGATGACAGTGTTGTTAAGAAAAGGCTAAGCTTGAGAGCAGACGCATTATTTTCATTTTATTTGCGATTTTCAGAAATCGTTAACGTTGCGTTATGCTAATGAGCCTGAGGCTTTAGTCACAAACCCGGATCCGGGATGGAGAGTTTCAAGAAGTTAAATTCACACAGGACACCGGATAGGACAGGAGAAGTACTCCAGATATAACAAACTGACCCTAGCCCCCCGACACGTAAACTACTGCAGCATAAATACTGGAGGCTGGGGGTGGGGGGGGACCCCTCCTAGGGACGGCATGAAAGAGCCATAGTAAGCCAGCGACTCAGTCCCTGTAATAGGGTTAGAGGCAGAGAATCCCAGTGGGAAGAGGGGAACCGGCCAGACAGAGACAGCAAGGGCGGTTTGTTGCTCCAGAGCCTTTCCGTTCACCTTCACACTCCTGGGCCAGACTACACTCAATCATATGACCCACTGAAGAGATCAGTCTTCAGTAAAGACTTAAAGGTTGAGACCGAGTTTGCGTCTCTGACATGGGTAGGCAGACCATTCCATAAAAATGGAGCTCTATAGGAGAAAGCCCTGCCTCCAGCTGTTTGCTTAGAAATTCTAGGGACAATTAGGAGGCCTGCGTCTTGTGACCGTAGCGTACGTGTAGGTATGTACGGCAGGAACAAATCAGAGAGATAGGTAGGAGCAAACCCATGTAATGCTTTGTAGGTTAGCAGTAAAACCTTGAAATCAGCCCTTGCCTTGACAGGAAGCCAGTGTAGGGAGGCTAGCACTGGAGTAATATGATCACATTTTTTGGTTCTAGTCCGGATTCTAGCAGCCGTATTTAGCACTAACTGAAGTTTATTTAGTGCTTTATCCGGGTAGCCGGAAGTAGAGCATTGCAGTAGTCCAAACTAGAAGTAACAAAAGCATGGATACATTTTTCTGCATAATTTTTGGACAGAAAGGTTCTGATTTTTGCAATGTTATGTAGATGGAAAAAAGCTGTCCTTGAAACAGTCTTGATATGTTCTTCAAAAGAGAGATCAGGGTCCAGAGTAACGCCGAGGTCCTCCACAGTTTTATTTGAGACGATTATTATACAATATGGAAAATAGTAAAAAAAATAATAATAATAATAATTAAATGAGTAGATGTGTCCAAACTTTTGACTGGTAGTGTAAATATAGCTCTATAGAGGCTACCTGAAGTAATGTAATTAAGATATCGCATTATTAGCCTTTCACAACAGGACCAGAGCAGACATTGTGCTTTTGAAAACTGTTCTGAATCTTCTTTTCCCCTTCAATTTATGACGGTAGTTACCTATCCGAGGCATTCTATGTACATCTATGTACATCTTATGTCTCCTTTGCCATTTCTAAGCTGTATTTGTATCCTGTTATCCTGACTATTCCTGTTTGCAGGAGCTATAGCTATCAGGGATCAAGGTCAGGGTTAGAAAAAGAAGCGTCCACTGTGTCAATGGGGCCTGGCCGGGGGAAGGGGGGGGGGGGGGGGGCTGCAAGCCAGTCATTTATTCTGAGATAAAGTCTTGTGGCGTCAATCCCCAATTACTGGAAATCTGTCTGGAAATTTGACCAATATCCGGGCCTGTGCAAATACTAAGTATCACAAGTGTAGGTTATTGGAAGGGATGGGTGGAGAAGTAACATAGATCTCTGTACATTTCACTTTTATGAGTTCTGTCCATCTATTCAGCATGTTCTGTCCTGTAATTTCCTCAAACATGTCTTGTATGTGTGGATCGTTTTGAGTCATTTAAAATGTCTCTTTAGTGCATTGTATGTATTATATGGGTGATTTTGCAACAAAGGGCACTTTTGGCATTTCTTATATTCCCCAAAAAAGGTTTCTTGAATAAACCATTATCAACAGAAATACATTTCTAATTTTGTCAAGAACTGCACTGGTATTTGCTGTGACTATTTTTTCAACAATACATGGATTTGACTCAGTTCTCCCAAAACACCTTCTGCAAATGTCATTACCATCGCATCATAGAACATAACATTTTTTGTTTAACACTGAAAGAAAAACACTGTTTTTATTGTATTATTGGGTTTATTGGTCTATAGGATGTGATACGACCACATTAAAAAATAATACAATAAAGCTACAGTAGCATCAACAATGCAATTTCTTGTTTAAATTGTTATACATTTATACTTTTTACAGTATTTATGTTGGGAACATGTAAGTGCTTTACACTTGAAGCAGACAGAAGTGTGATAACTAATGTGTAAATATATTTGTTATTAATAAATATGTGTACATTGTGGTGGAAATGGATATCTACCATATCATTTGTCAGGATTTGGCCAGGGTTGTTCCGGGTTTTGGTCACTAGATGCCCCCATTGTGCTTTTTGACCTTATGTTTTTTCCCTTGTTCCCCATTATTATTTGCACCTGTGCCTCGTTTTCCCTGATTGTATTTAAACCCTTAGTTTCCCTCAGTTCTGTGCTCTGTGTTTGTATGTTAGCACCCAGCCCTAGTGTTCTGTGTATTCTTGTCGATTCCGGTGGATGCTCTTGTGGAATTCTGTTTTTGTTTTTGAGTATCTCTTGAGGCTTTTTTGTGCTTTCCTACCACCTTTTGGATTTGCCATTTTTGTATTTAAGGACTTCTCCTTTTTACTTTATTAAATACACCGTCTTAAGTACTGCTGTGTCTGCCTCATCTTCTGGGTTCTGCTGACTATTCGTGGCTCAGTTGGTTAAGTGACTGTTTCTCACGCCGGAGACCCAGGTTCGTAACCAGGTCCTGACAGAAACACAGAGCCAAAAATGAACCCAGAGGCAGCCAGTTCCCAGGACCTTTTTGCCATGCTGTCCCACCACCAGGAGACTGTCCAACGCCACGAAGCCGCCCTGGTTCAGCAAGAGGCCTTAATGGCTAGACATTGTCATCTTCTGTCGGAGATGCTGACTTCCATTAAGCAAATATCTGATCGTCTTACCCCGGCAACAGTTCCCGTCCCAGTACCTCAGATTCACGTACCCATGGCAGTTAACCCCCTGGCTGAACCTCGTCTTCCACCTCCCCAACGGTTCTCAGGTGATCCAAGTGCTTGTAAAGGGTTTCTCACCCAATGTTCTCTCTCCTTTGAGCTACAACCCTCGTCGTTTCCCACCGACCGGTCTAAGATCGCTTATATCATCACCCTGCTGTCGGAAAAAGCCCTGGCCTGGGCTACTGCTGTGTGGGATGCCCATAGTTCCTGCTGTGCCAGCTACTCTGCCTTTGCTGAGGAATTCAAACAAGTGTTTCAAGGCCCAAGCAGTGGTTCTGACTCAGCCAAACAGCTCCTGACTCTCCACAAAGGTTGGCGCAGCGTGACGGACTATGCCATCCAGTTCCACACGGTGGCAGCAGCAAGTGGCTGGAACAACGAGGCGCTCACGGTGTGCTTTCTGAAAGGCCTTTCCGACACTATCCAAGATGAACTGGCCACTCGGGAACCACCGGACAATCTCGAGTCCCTGATCAAGTTGGCCTCACGCATTGACCAGCGTCTGAGAGAGAGAGAACTCAACCGTAGACCTCTAGCCCCTATCAGTCCCAGCTCCGAGTCCCCACCTTTATCCTCGCTGGCTCCATCGGAACCCATGCAGATTGGACGCATCTCCCAGGCTGAGAGAGACCGCCGGATGAGGGAGCGACGCTGTCTATATTGCGGCAAACCGGGCCATTTCCGTTCCACGTGTCCCGGGCTCCAGGGAAACGCTCTGTCCCGTACAGACCGGGGGAACTGTAACGGGAAACATAACCTCCTCCCATCTGTCCAACTCCCGTCTGCTCATTCCAGTCACCCTCTCCTGGGACAACCACAAGCTTCACCTTCAAGCCTTGGTAGACTCTGGAGCCGCAGGTAACTTCATGGATGGTGTCTGGGCGAAGGAGAATGGCGTTCCCTCTGAACCTCTAAGTGAACCCATGAGGGTCACTACATTGGATGGAAGCCCTTTGGGATCTGGACTTGTCACTCATGTCACTACCTCCTTGCGACTTTCAGTTTCACAACACCAGGAATTGATGAACTTTCATTTGATCTCCTGTTCCGAGTTCCCTCTCGTCCTTGGATACCCCTGGCTTCACAGCCATAACCCTCACATCGACTGGTCTGTGGGCACTATCAATCAGTGTGGTCCTACGTGCCAAGCTACTTGTATTTTCCAGAATTCCCCGAGTTCTACTCCCGAGTCTTTAGAATCCATCGACCTGACCCGAGTTCCCGAGTGTTACCATGACCTCAAACTGGTGTTTAGCAAACAGAGGGCCACCATGCTACCACCCCATAGACCTTATGATTGCCCCATCGACCTGTTTCCGGGCACTTGCCCCCCCCCAGGGGTCGGATCTTTTCCCTATCTCCACCTGAACGAGCTGCTATGGATACCTACATCAAGGACGCTCTGGAAGCAGGCCTCATGCGTCCATCCACCTCCCCGGCGGGAGCAGGGTTTTTCTTTGTGGCCAAGAAAGACGGTGGATTACGTCCTTGCATCGACTACCGGGGACTCAATGCCATAACCGTCCGTAACCGTTACCCGCTACCCCTTATGGCCACAGCCTTCGAGCTGCTCCAGGAAGCAGTTTTTTCACTAAGCTTGACCTGCGGAACGCATACCATCTTGTGCGGATCAGACCTGGTGACGAGTGGAAGACCGCTTTCAACACGCCTACTGGTCACTATGAATACTTGGTGATGCCCTTCGGCCTGACCAACGCCCCAGCGGTGTTCCAAGCGCTCATAAACGATGTGCTTAGGGATATGCTTAACATATTTGTGTTCGTTTACTTGGATGACATCCTCATCTTTTCGAGCTCCCTTCAAGAACACACTAAGCATGTCAGACAAGTACTCAAACGCCTCCTGGACAGCCATCTGTACGTTAAGCCGGAAAAATGTGAATTCCATTCATCCCGAGTACAATTCCTGGGATTTGTAGTGGAACCCGGTCGAGTCCAAATGGACCCCAGGAATGTAGGGGCGGTAGCGGATTGGCCCACCCCAAAATCCGTTAAGGAAGTTCAGCATTTCCTGGGCTTCACAAACTTCTACCGCAAGTTCATCAAGAACTTCAGCTTGGTGGCAGCCCCTCTCTCAGCTTTAACCAAGGGTGGCAATGCAAGGTTTTTGTGGGGAAGAGAAGCTGAGACGGCCTTCCAAGGACTCAAGCAGCGCGTTCTCTCTGTTCCCATCCTGATACTACCGACTACGGATGAACCATTTGTGGTGGAGGTAGACGCATCAGAGGTTGGTGTTGGAGCTGTCCTGTCTCAGAGGGGTGAAGACAAGAAGCTTCATCCGTGCGCTTTCTTCTCACACCGGCTTACCCCGACTGAGAGGAACTACGATGTGGGGATCGTGAACTCCTAGCGGTTAAGATGGCATTGAAGGAATGGAGACACTGGCTCGAGGGGGCTTCTCACCCGTTTCAAGTGCTTACGGACCACAAAAATCTGGAGTATATCCAGCAGGCGAAGCGGTTGAACTCTAGACAAGCTAGATGGTCTCTTTTCTTCAATCGATTCCAGTTTATCCTCACCTATCGGCCCGGGTCGAAGAATCTCAAACCGGATGCCCTGTCCCGAGTCTACGCTCCTGCCATTCGAGATGACACGGACATGCCTGTCCTTCCTGCTGCTAAGATTGTGGCTCCGATCTCGTGGCAAGTTGAGGATACCGTGAGACGTGCTCAAGCTAGCGAACCGGACCCGAAAGGAGGTCCTGCCAATCGGTTGTTTGTCCCCAAGGCAGTGAGGACTCAGGTCCTTCTGTGGGGGCACTCCTCTCGCCTCACCTGTCATCCGGGCGTAGGTCGCACCTTGGAGTTCATCCAGCGTAAGTTCTGGTGGCCTACCATAAGAGAAGACGTTGCCACTTTCGTCAATGCCTGTCCCGTGTGCTGCCAGGGCAAATCTTCTCACCTCCGCCCTCAAGGACTCCTTCACCCTTTACCTGTTCCCCACAGACCCTGGTCCCATATCTCATTGGACTTTATTACTGGACTTCCTCCATCCCATGGCAATACTACTATCCTAGTCATAATCGACAGGTTTTCAAAGGCGGCCAGGTTCGTCCCTCTGACTAAGTTACCTTCTGCCAAGGAAACGGCTGAGTTGGTAATTAATCATGTGTTCCGAGTCTTCGGCATTCCTCAAGATATGGTTTCTGACAGAGGTCCCCAGTTCGCCTCAAGGTTTTGGAAGGCCTTCTGCCAACTCATGGGGGCTTCTGCCAGTCTATCTTCAGGGTACCATCCGGAGTCCAACGGCCAGAGAGGATGAATCAAGAGCTGGAAACCACCCTCCGATGTATGACTCGTGACAACCCGTCCACATGGTCATCCTTTATTGTTTGGGCCGAATACGCGCACAACACCTTGCGTTCCTCCTCCACTGGTATGTCCCCGCACGAGTGTCAGTTTGGCTATGCTCCTCCATTGTTCCCGGACCAGGAGGCAGAAGTCAGAGTGCCTTCAGCCTTGAAGTTCGTCAGACGCTGTCGGCTTATGTGGAGGAAGACCCGTCTTAATCTTATGCGTTCCTCACAGAGGTACCAACAACAAGCCAACAGACGTCGCCGTCCCGGGCCTACCCTGCGCCCCGGCCAGAGAGTCTGGCTCTCCACAAGAGACTTACCTCTATGGGTGGAGTCTCGCAAGCTGTCCCAAAAATACATCGGTCCCTTCAAGGTTGCCAGGAGAGTTAACCCAGTTTCTTATCGCCTACACTTACCCAGATCCCTTAAGATTAATCCCACATTTCACATTTCATTGTTAAAACCTGTTTTTTCTCCCTTTGTCCCGGCAGACAGACCTCCCCCTCCGCCTCGTGTCATTGGAGGCCAGCCGGCTTATACCGTCCATCGGATACTGGATTCCCGCCGGGTGCAGCGGTCCTGGCATTATCTGGTGGACTGGGAAGGCTACGGTCCCGAGGAGCGCTCCTGGGTTCCTGCCAAAGACATCCTGGACCCTGACCTCATTCGTCAGTTCAGGGCCCTCCACCCTGAGAGAGCTGGTAGGAACGTCAGGAGCCGTTCCTAGGGGGGGGGATTCTGTCAGGATTTGGCCAGGGTTGTTCCGGGTTTTGGTCACTAGATGCCCCCATTGTGCTTTTTGACCTTATGTTTTTTTCCTTGTTCCCCATTATTATTTGCACCTGTGCCTCGTTTTCCCTGATTGTATTTAAACCCTTAGTTTCCCTCAGTTCTGTGCTCTGTGTTTGTATGTTAGCACCCAGCCCTAGTGTTCTGTGTATTCTTGTCGATTCCGGTGGATGCTCTTGTGGAATTCTGTTTTTGTTTTTGAGTATCTCCTGAGGCTTTTTTGTGCTATTCCTACCACCTTTTGGATTTGCCATTTTTGTATTTAAGGACTTCTCCTTTATACTTTATTAAATACACCGTCTTAAGTACTGCTGTGTCTGCCTCATCTTCTGGGTTCTGCTGACTATTCGTGGCTCAGTTGGTTAAGTGACTGTTTCTCACTCCGGAGACCCAGGTTCGTAACCGGGTCCTGACATCATTGATTGCTGTAAAGACAGTAATAATGTAATTGAAAAATGTATTGCTATAAAGACAGTAAAATATAATTTGAGAAGCAGTATTGAGCAGGAATATACCCAATTTATACAAAACTTATTCAAAAAGTTGTTACTTTCTGATGGAAATAACCTGGAAATGGTCATTACCAACACATTTTGTCGTGGTTATGACAGTGCTGGTAATGACAATTTGCAACATTTGGGGATTTAACGGCCAGGTTATAAGGTTTACTTGGTTAATATGGTCAGCTAACATTTGATAAATTCCAACCAAAACATAATGAGATGTATTTAAAATAGAGGACAATCTAGATTAGTTATAGCCATTGCGGTAATGATACAGAATATTATCTTATCTTGACATATTCAAAGTGACTTTTCTTGAAGGTGGAGATATAATATCATACAATGTCATATCCTTTGTTTTCAGTGTCACTTCCCAGTTCTTGTGTGACTTGATGTGTAAAATGTTGAAAAAAACTATCATTTGTACAATTTTTCAGAGTAATGGTAATGGCACAATAATGTGAGACAACTGTATTTTGTGTAAAGAAAAGTAATACATGGCTTATGCACATCAAATAGTTATATAGTTTTTAAAAAATTCACTCTTTTTCTAGCATGTGCGTTTAATATTTGTAAGTTATCAACACAAAAAATTCTAAGTGTTATACATAGCAGAATATCAAGTCTGGGTGTGAGACAAGGCAAAAAAAACCTGCGAAACAGTGAAATCCAGACATTAAATGCTTTAGACAATAAACAACAACAAAAATGTAAAGTTTCATGTTTTGATGTCTACTTAATATATATATGTAAAAGACAAATATAAATAAAACATGTTCTTAAAAATCCACCCATGGTACACAAGAAAAGCCTGTAGTTGCCAAATCGGCCACATATTGTATGTATTCTATATTTATGGGATTTTATACTGTATATATAGATTCTTTTATCTTCCGTATATATAACATTCTATAGTAATCCTCTCTCTACAGTAGGTGTTGTAATATTCTAGAGAGCTTAACCATGTGACTTGTTTACCCCGGTTAACCACTGACGCTTTAACAAATCCCCTCATACTGTATAGAACATTATGTTTGTCAATCTTGTTGTGTTTTCCTCAGCTCTCATTCAATCACTGGTATTATTGATTAAACAGTAGGAGCTACAGCGGTATGGTAGGTTAGATTAGTAGGGGCGGACAATGCTGTCCAGATGGTAGTAGAGGTGAATCACAGGACAATGGTAGTTGCCTGGCTGGTGTTGTTCTACCCTTGAGCAAGGAGATCCCAGCGGTTGGTTAGCAGCACAGGGTAAGACCAACACACAACACACTGTCCTGAGAGGTGACTTACAGTATGTTAAAGCAAATTCCAAACATCTCATCAGTGGTGATTTAGCAGGACATGTTTTCCCATAAACAGAAATATGTCAGTTTGAAATCTCATCCCCATGGAATTGACATTCACGCGCACGTGCACACACACACACACACAAACACACACACACACACACACACACACACACACACACACACACACAGTGAGTATTGGACTGGCAATGCACCTCTGCAATTAGACATTGCATAACTGACACCAGGAACTTGCTGACACTCTTGTAATTTTCAGCGAATGCAGCAACATTTGAGGCATCCTATACATCAAGGGTCTTGTGCTGCTCACCTGGCAAGGCACCACTCCTTTGGCTGCTTCCTTCTTTAGCGTCAGACATTTCAAAACTCAAAGAGTCGGGGAAGTGTTTAATGTGACTGTAATGTCTGCTCTGTATCTCTAGTGTTCACTGGGCTTTGAACAGGCTGGGGTATCAGACACATCAGTGCCATCCCTGTGTTGTCATGAGGAACGCAAGCAGGCAGCAATGCAGCTTTAAATTATACTAGCAGACTAGCGTGTGCAAGGAGCCTGACATGAAAGGAAGACAGAGGTATCAAAATAGCTGTTGAATAAATGTTACTCCAACGTTATTGTCTGTAGTGGCACATGTAGACACCGGCTGTTTTGCATAGAGAAAAAATGGGGGGAATGGCAGAAAAATAGGTATTGTAGGTGAAGAAATGGAGAGAAGAGGAATGCAGATGGACAGATACTAAGGAAGACAAATGCTGTAGAGAAGGGACAGACAATAGACAAGGGGAAGAGAAGGAAGGAGAGGCAGTACAAGGATTGGATAAAGAAGCAGTGAGAGATAGGCAGGGAGAGGGGGATGAGAAGGAAGGAGAGGCAGTACAAGGCTTGGATAAAGAAGCAGTGAGAGATAAGCAGGGAGAGGGGGTGAGAAGGAAGGAGAGGCAGTACAAGGCTTGGATAAAGAAGCAGTGAGAGATAGGCAGGGAGAGGGGATGAGAAGGAGGAAGCGGCAATACAAGGCTTGAATAAAGAAGCAGTGAGAGATAGGCAGGGAGAGGGGGTGAGAAGGAGGGAGAGGCAGTACAAGGCTTGGATAAAGAAGCAGTGAGAGATAGGCAGGGAGAGGGGATGAGAAGGAGGGAGAGGCAGTACAAGGCTTGAATAAAGAAGCAGTGAGAGATAGGCAGGGAGAGGGGGATGAGAAGGAGGGAGAGGCAGTACAAGGCTTGGATAAAGAATCAGTGAGAGATAGCCAGGGAGAGGGGGATGAGAAGGAAGGAGAGGCAGTACAAGGCTTGGATAAAGAAGCAGTGAGAGATAGCCAGAGAGAGGGGGAAGAGAATGAGGGAGAGGCAGTACAAGGCTTGGATAAAGAAGCAGTGAGAGATAGGCAGGGAGATGGGGGTGAGAATGAGGGAGAGGCAGTTTCAAGGCTTGGATACAGAAGCAGTGAGAGATAGGCAGGGATAGGGGGAAGATAAGGAGGGAGAGGCAGTACAAGGCTTGGATAAAGAACCAGTGAGAGATAGGCAGGGAGAGGGGATGAGAAGGAGGGAGAGGCAGTACAAGGCTTGGATAAAGAAGCAGTGAGAGATAGGCAGGGATAGGGGGGGAGATAAGGAGGGAGAGGCAGTACAAGGCTTGGATAAATAAACAGTGAGAGATAGGCAGGGATAGGGGGAAGATAAGGAGGGAGAGGCAGTACAAGGCTTGGATAAAGAAGCAGTGAGAGATAGGCAGGGAGAGGGGGATGGAGGGAGAGGCAGTACAAGGCTTGGATAAAGAAGCAGTGAGAGATAGGCAGGGAGAGGGGGATGAGAAGTACTTTAACTGTCTGAAGGACAAAGCTAGTGACCCGCGGATCATTGAGGATTGCCTTTCAGTTTCACAGCAAGGTCAGGCTGCTTATTTTACCTCTGTGTTTTCACTAATCTGCCTTTTGTCTGACACACACAAACACACATGCAGCAGGCCATGCACACACACAAACACACACACACACTGTATACAAACACACGCACACTCGCTGAAAATAAGCCTGTCTCCTACTGTTTTAAAATAATAACAGCCTTGGTAGTATGTATTGTATCTATAAACATTAGAATTGCACACAGAGTCTGTGCACCTACATGAGAATTACAGTGCAGTTCATGGCACCTGCCATGAATTTCAATTGATTACCACACATAATACATTCCTCTGTCTGAATTAGAATGGGTTTGATAGCATTTTCAGTGTTTCCTTTCACATTATTACATGATTGTTACACATTTGACTTGAATTGTTAAATCATTTGTTAAAATCTTAGTATCATAATAGAATGATAAAAAAAAGTGTGCCACATCCAGTATAATATAATATAATATTGACAGTCAGTCCCTTATTAGATGGATGATAGTGGATCCTGGCTAGCAGCTCATTAGGAGACACACTACATTTCTGTCAACACGTTTAGTAATGATGATCAGGGGGTGCTGCTAAGCACTGGCATTCCCTCAGGGCCTGAAGATGGTGCTGCTGAAGGAGACTGTCTGTGGAGGAGACAGTATGGCCTTTAGGCTTTCTCTCTCTCTCTCTCTCTCTCTCTCTCTTTCTCTCTATCTTTCTTCTCTCACTCACTATGTCTCTCTGTCTGTTTTGTCTGTCTCTCCCTGTCTCTGTTTCTGTTTCTCTCTCTGAATCGCACAGCCTCGAATGAAAACCCTACAGAGAGAGATTAGCATGTCCGTCCTACAGTCATTACAGTACGAGCACGTATTATTATTTTACAATGAGGCCAAATCATTCCCGGAGCACAGTTAG
Organism: Oncorhynchus masou masou; assembly: GCF_036934945.1. Lineage (NCBI taxonomy): Eukaryota > Metazoa > Chordata > Actinopteri > Salmoniformes > Salmonidae > Oncorhynchus > Oncorhynchus masou. The sequence goes on from NC_088223.1 coordinate 64,577,698, forward strand.
TTATCTGGACCCAGTGGGTGTATACACTGCACTGCATGTTGTTAAAGTGCCCCAGTGTGTGTGTGTCCAATGCTGATCTGATAATGACTGAGCAGGGTCAATAGTTAACGGCCCCGTGGGAACTGCTGCTGGTGGATGATTGGAGGGTGTGTGGAGGAGAGATGGATTGGAGGGTGGGTGGAGGAGAGATGGGTGGAGAAGTGGATGGATTGGAGGGTGGGTGGAGGAGAGATGGGTGGAGAAGTGGATGGATTGGAGGGTGGGTGGAGGAGAGATAGGTGGAGAAGTGGATGGATTGGAAGGTGGGTGGAGGAGAGATGGGTGGAGAAGTGGATTGATTGGAGGGTGGGTGGAAAAGTGGATGGATTGGAGGGTGGATGGAGGAGAGAAGGGTGGAGAAGTGGATGGATTGGAGGGTGGATGGAGGAGAGATGGGTGGAGAAGTAGATGGATTGGAGGGTGGATGGAGGAGAGATGAGGCCCCAGCTAATCCGCCAGGGCTGGGGGAGTTTAGTCACTGGGTGCTCACTCTACTGTGTCTGTGGGAGGGAGGGAGGTGCCTCTTTCCCTGAAATTTGACTAAAACCCCTCTCCTTCACCACTTCCTCTCATTAAACATCCCTCCAAACTGATATCCCTTCACGCTGACATTTAGAAAAGTTAAATAACATAGTGTTGTTGAAAATATGTTGAAGTAAAAAAATGAAGTTGGCAAATCTAATAGTTCAATAAAACATTATTTAAAAACAGCTGTTTTAAAAGTTTTCTTTCACTCATTGTTGCTAACCTACAGTAGGCATCATCCAATTGACTTTAATATAGATTTGGCAATGTATCCGTTAATAGTATATCTATAGCTCATTATACTTGCAAATGGTCTCTGGTGAGTGAGTAGGTTGAAGGCCATAAAGCACAAGGTGAAAGAGTAATTGAATCACCCAAACATAAGTAATTAAACCTCACACACACACACACAACTCCCATCACACATGCAAGGTGATATGATAGCATTTGTAGCTGGGTTATCTGTGTTGGAGGGTTAAGTAGACGCTGGTGCTACACGACCAGGTTCATGTGGGATAAAATATGTACAGTACATACCGCTCTCACAGTGGCCAACCTACACACACACGCAACACGTTAACACGCACACATAGCACCCAAGAGGAGAGAGTGAGGGCCATGTGACCTTTGGTAAACAAGGCCAGGGAAAAAGTGAGGGAAAAAACACAGTAAGAAACATGCCATGGTATTAGTTATATTGTTGCTGTGGTGTCAGTATCAGACCTAACACAGCGAATAAGATGGCTGCAATTCAAGCCTAACAAGTAGGTGGAAAAGAAGTATAGGTGTTGAGATCACGAGACAAGGGCTGGCTGCCACAAAGGAGCGAGAGAGAGTGGGAGGGAAAAAGAGAGAGGAAAGAGGTAGAGAGAGGGAAAGAAAGATTGGTAGAGAAAGAGACAGTGAAGGGGCACTGAAAAAACATTACGTGTTGTGTTGGCAGGAGTTCCAGTCAAATCCCTCGGCAGTTCAGAGATTTTTTCTGTGAGGCCCTGCCTTTTCCATCTGATATTCAAATGCAGGGGAACCCGGAGCAGAGCTCCTCTCCATACCACCTGCTGAAACACCAGGGAATAGTCAAAGAGCACCAAGTAGGTCAACAAGATGCAAGGCCACTGCACTACATTCATGAAGGGCACTTTTCGGCATTTGCTGTATGATCGATGAGAATCTCCATATTGCAACCGAACGGTCCCTTACTGGACGTCCAAGAATGTTTGTAAAATGGCGGCGGGCCATGCACCGGGGCCAGATCTTCCCAGAAGTCATCGAACGAAGTCTCTCGGACATTCGGTTTCCGTTTTATAAAATGTTCAAATGTTGGTAATTTTTCCGCTGTCCCTGTAAATTCCACCAGATGGCGAATGGGATCTTATTGCAAATGTACAAAACCTCACCAATCACGACATGGCCATTTCTCCTAAATGGAAAAGACTTCGAAGAAGAAACTTGGTGAGCATAGGTTTGGGCTAATGGGCTGTTTTCCCAGAAACAAGATGGCATCGAGGCCTCAACGCTTTTTGAGTTAAGGCCATTTTTCTGGGATTAAAGGTCAAAAACAAAAATAGAGCACTAATTTGACCGCTTCATGTCAAAGTACATGAACCTACGGTGTCAGGGAAAATGAACCAGCCACTTATCTATCGTAATTTAATAGAAATCGTACAATGTACAATTGGTGATGGTCAAAGAAATTTTAGTTTTTTTCTCCAAAAAAGTTACAGTTCCAGTTTCGGCGTGTTTAGATGAATCCGTTAAGGCGGGTTTCGGAGCTCTGCGATATTTCTGTGATCTTCTGCGATTTTCTGAAATCACAAACACTCATTCAACCCTCTGTAAATCAGTCAGTTCTTAACGTAAAGACTTAAAATTCAAGATTCTGTAAGAGCCTACCCCAAGGAGGATATGTGTTCCCTTCCAGCTTCCTGTGTCAACCGAAAGTGCCTTAAATTGGGGTCATATGGCCTTTTTTGAAGGGCTAAAAAGGTCACATTTTCCAAAGCTTCATATGTGTGATTTGGCAATCCTCATGAACTGTAAATCAGTCATTTCTCCCATCATATTTCCAAGAAAAACTCTCTCTCACACACACACACACACACACACACACACACACACACACACACACACACACACACACACAGCAAGGATGGAGTGACACAGTGTGGGGCTTCGAGACACACAGAGTGTCTCTTTGTTCGAACTATCAAGTTGATAGTGCACGGTGAGTTATGTGGCTCTAGAAGGTTCTCAGACTGAGGAACAGCCTCGTACCTTTGCAATAACTTCAAATCATTTTAACCATCACAAAGAGGACGACATTTAGAAAAGTCCCAGAGTCGCACGACTAGGTGGATTGAAACCTCCTTGGCCCATAGAGAAGGACCCCAACGTTTCTGTCCGATAGCTCATTCAAGGACCCCTTAGCAATGCCCGGAAAATGTGGATTTTCAGCACCAATTAAGATCGCTGCTTGGGCTCAAAATAACCTATCAAGCTAAAACTTGGGTTTTGGGGTCGCCTCAGCTAGGCCTACACATAATGTCAGAACTGGACCCGCAGCTAGAACGTAACTACGTGTTTTATGTTTTTATTATAGTTTGAACAGAAGGTGCTGTGAATTATGGGCCTGCTCTGAAATATTTGATAGTTGCCTTCTAAACGAGTTGGAAAAAGTGGGTTTAGTGTCAGATGATATCAGTTTGGTGTCAGAATGATATCTAATTGACTGATGGACAGTGACATGCTGGCTGACTTTTGTCCATTTGCAATATGTTTAAACAGTGATAGACCATCACCAAATTGACATTCTGAAATCAAACACCAACGAGCAATGGAGAGGAACCAGAATCACTGCCCGGCCATCCCGAGTTCATCGGGCCAGTCAATTTCACAATCCTGCAGGATTTTTGAGTCTCACTTCTCTCATGTCACCATTGAGCGATGGAGAGGAACCACTACTACTGCCCGGCCATCCCGAGTTCATCGGGCCAGTCAATTTTACATTTCTGCAGTATTTTTGAGCATGTCAAATTCGTGATGATAAATGCCCATTGAAACATATTGCAAATGGACAGTACATTTGCAATAAGATTCAACAGTTGAAAAACATCACCAAATGGACATGATGAAATCAACACATCGAGCGATGGAGAGGAACCACTATCACTGCCCGGCCATCCTGAGTTCATCGGGCCAGTCAATTTTGCATTTCTGCATTATTTTTGAGCATGTCAAATTCATGATGGTAAATATCCATTGAAACATATTGCAAATGGACAGCCATGCACCTGGTGATTGGAATGGGTTTCCAGGAGCACATTTTAAAAATGTTTTTTAGTGCCTTTAGTGGGGGAGCAATGGGTCTACAATTGGGTATGGTGCTTAACATAGTGCTGTATTTCATTTGGGCAGTATAAATGCCATTTGGACATGGTTCACTGACTTTTGGGTTTGGAAAACGACTTCCTATGATCGTACATGGCAAATGGACATAACATCCTGATTTGGCACTTTCAATACTTTCATATTGCATTTGGACATTTCTTATGGCATTTGGCAATGGTTCACTGATTTTTGACTTGGACTTTTGACTTCCTATGAAATCATATTGCAAATGGACAAAACATATGCCTTATTGACAAGTAAAACAAATATGACAATACAATATGACAAAAGTATGTTCATACAGTTCTTATACACGGTCCAGAAAGCAGTTTTTAAGGGGGTGATAAGTTTTAGAAAAATTTTTTTCACATTTTCAAAATTTGACCTTTGGGTCTTGACTTGATGTGTATTTGCAATATGAAAATTTACTGTGGAGAGCCCTCGCCATATATTTGATTTTTGCTGTGTGACACTTGGCACTTGGCATTTGCTTATGTCATTTTCCATAAGCTTTGAATGAAATGCCATTAATTTGAGTGGTATTGGATATCATGTATATGTTTCGTACGGTGCCAATAAATTCCCATTCTTTTTTGTCGATTTCAGGGGGGTATTCCCTTACAGGGGGAGAGACAGGCAGGGCAACTCACCCACAAACAAAACTTGTCTAGGCCTGCTTCAGTCACTCCTCACTTCTTTCACACACACGTATGCACATGCATTCATGCACACACACATGCATGCATAAGCATTTAGACAAACAGTGAACTGTTTTTCAAAGTTTGACAGTGATCCAGAAATGTGCATGTGCATCAGGCAAGAATTTCAAACAACATTTCTTCACAGGCAAGTCTTTATTTCAGGGACAACCATAAAATGGTTTCATGCCAGATGGCCTTGTTTTACTCAAACCAGAGCGCTTTGTGTTGCCTTTCCATGCCAATACCACAGGGGAAGTAGAAGTGTACAAAAATAAATGACACACCAACCCAATTGTGACCCAGACATCATAATATCGCTCACTGAGCAGTGGGTGGAGAAATACAACACACAAAAACACTCATCACACAGAAAATGGAGTCTTGAGCCTTGACATACCATCCCACTGGGTACAGACGTCAATTGAGCTTCTATTCTACTTTGGTTCAAAGTAGAATTTTAATTTAAGTGATGTGGAAACAACGTTGATTCAACCAGTGGCTCAATGGGATTCATTTAGAAAATAGCGAGGCATTTCATATTTTGAAGTATAAAGCTATGGTGATTAACTCCATATCAATGTGTTGAAAAGATACTTGAAAACATATATAATTGTTTTTAAATCACACAGACTCGTATGCTCCAGAGGTATTTTGATGTATTTGACATGTAGTCGTAGCAAACTTGGCTTCCAAGACGTGTGTTATTACATTCCAGAAACAACTGATAGGGATTATTGTGCAAAGTCAAAGCTGACCTTAGTTTTGCTTCCTACCATCTTAGATAATCAAATCAACGCCGAATACAACCTTACAGTGAAATGCTTACTTACTAACCAACAGTGCAATTTTTAAGTAAAAAATAGGTATTAGGTGCTCAATAGATAAGGAAATAAAAAACAACAGTAAAAAGACAGTGAATAATAACAGTAGCCAGGCTATAACAGTAGCGAGGCTATAACAGTAGCGAGGCTATAACAGTAGAGAGGCTATAACAGTAGTGAGGCTATAACAGTAGCGAGGCTATAACAGTAGAGAGGCTATAACAGTAGCGAGGCTATAACAGTAGCGATGCTATAACAGTAGAGAGGCTATAACAGTAGCGAGGCTATAACAGTAGCGAGGCTATAACAGTAGAGAGGCTATAACAGTAGCGGGGCTATAACAGTAGCGGGGCTATAACAGTAGCGAGGCTATAACAGTAGCGAGGCTATAACAGTAGCGAGGCTATATACATAGGTTATATAGTCGTGCTAGTTGAGGTAGTACGTACATGTAGGTATGGTTAAAGTGACTATGCATATATGATAAACAGAGAGTAGCAGTAGCGTAAAAGAGGGGTTGGCGGGACACAATGCGGGACACGATGCAGATAGTCCAATTTGTAAGTCGCTCTGGATAAGAGCGTCTGCTAAATGACTTAAATGTAATGTAAATGTCTGGGTAGCCAATGTTCCTGTAGTCCACAATCATCTCCTTAGTCTAGCATACAGTGCATTCGGAAAGTATTCAGATCCCTCCACTTTTTTCACATTTTGTTATATTACAGCCATATTCTAAAATTGATTACAATGTTTCTTTTACCGCATCAATCTCCACACAATACCACATAATTACAAAGCAAAAACAGGTTTTAAGAAAAATATTCTAATGTATTAAAAATTAAAAACTGAAACATAGTATTTACATAAGTATTCAGACCCTTTACTCTGTATAATGTTGAATCACCTTCGGCAGCAATTACAGCCTTTAGTCTTTTTGGGTATGACGCTACAAGCTTGGCACACCTGTTTTTGGGGAGTTTCTCCTATTGATCTCTGCAGATCCTGTCAAGCTCTGTCAGGTTGGATGGGGAGCGTCGCTTCACAGTTATTTTCAGGTCTCTCCAGAGATGTTTGATCAAGTTTAAGACCAGGCTCTGGCTGTGCCACGCAAGGACATTCAGCAACTTGTCCCGAAGCCACTCCTGCGTTGTCTTGGCTGTCTGTGTGTTTGATTTCATTTTCCACTTGGAAGGCAAACCCTGTTGGAAGGTTACACAAGTGTAAAATAGCTGTACAGCAACTAGGATTACCTTGTCCAAACTGGAAAATACAGCATGTTTGCATGAGTGCCCATAGTCCATTAGTTCCACAAATAATTAATAAACAATGAGTTATGATAACTTGGCCATATACCAGGGTACCAGTACAGAGTCCATGTGCAGGGGTACAAGGGAATTGAGGTAGATATGGCCATATACATTGAGTGTACAAAACATTAGGACATAGACATGTCATAGACTGACCAGGTGAGTCTAGATGAAAGCTGCAGTGTCTTCGGAAAGTATTCAGACCCCTTGACTTTTCCCACATTTTGTTACATTACAGCCTTATTCGAAAATGTATGAAACAAAACAATATCCTCAGCAATATGCAAAAAACAGGTTTTTAGAAATGTTTGCAAATGTATTAAAAATAAAAACAGAAATACCTTATTTACATAAGTATTCGGACCCTTTGCTATGAGACTCGAAATTGAGCTAAGATGTATCCTGTTTCCATTGATCATCCTTGAGATGTTTCTACAACTTGATTGGAGTCCACCTGTGGTAAATTAAATTGATTGGACATAATTTAGAAAGGCACACACCTGTCTATATAAGGTCTCACAGTTGACAGAGCAAAAACCAAGCCACGAGGTCGAAAGAATTGTTCGTAGAGCTCTTATACAGGATTGTGTCAAGGCACAGATCTGGGGAAGGGTTCCAAAACATTTCTGCAGCATTAAACATCCCCAAGAACACAGTGGCCTCCAACATTCTTAAATGGAAGAGGTTTGGAACCACCAAGACTCTTCCTAGAGCTGGCCGCTTAGGGGAACTGAGTAATCGGGGGAGAAGAACCTTGGTCAGGGAGGTGACCAGGAACCCGATGGTCATTCTGACAGAGCTCTAGAGTTCCTCTGTTGAGATGGGAGAACCTTCCAGAAGGACAACCATCTCTGCAGCACTTGTCAGTTAGCTTTTCATAGCCAATCATTAAGAGTATCTCTACTGCTCCTGCTGTCTCTAGAGAGTTGAAAACAGCAGGTCTGGGACAGGTAGCACGTCCGGTGAACAGGTCAGGGTTCCATAGGTGCTTCTATACCTGCATTGCTTGCTGTTTGGGGTTTTAGGCTGGGTTTCTGTACAGCACTTTGAGATATCAGCTGATGTACGAAGGGCTATATAAATACATTTGATTTGATAGCCGCAGGCAGAACAGTTGAAACTGGAGCAGCAGCATGGCCATGTGGACTGGGGACAACAAGGAGTCATCATGCCAGGTATGAGGTATGGTCCTAGGGCTCAGGTCCTCCAAGAGAGAGAAAGAGAGAATTAGAGAACGCATACTTAAATTCACACAGGACACCGGATAAGACTGGAGAAGTACTCCAGATATAACAAACTGACCCTAGCCCCCCGACACATAAACTACTGCAGCATAAATATTGGAGGCTGAGACAGGAGGGGTTAGGAGACACTGTGGCCCCATCCAATGATACCACCAGACAGGGCCAAACAGGCAGGATATAACCCCACCCACTTGGCCAAAGCACAGCCCCCACACCACTAGAGGGATATCTTCAACCACCAACTTACCATCCTGAGACAAGGCCGACTGTAGCCCTCAAAGATCTCCGCCACGGCACAACCAAGGGGGGAGCCAACCCAGACAGGAAGATCACGTCAGTGACTCAACCCACTCAAGTGACGCACCCCTCCTAGGGACGGCATAGAAGAGCACCAGTAAGCCAGTGACTCAGTCCCTGTAATAGGGTTAGAGGCAGAGAATCCCAGTGGAGAGAGGGGAACCAGCCAGACAGAGACAGCAAGGGCGGTTCGTTGCTCCAGAGGCTTTCCGTTTCACCTTCACACTCCTGGGCCAGACTACACTCAATCATATGACCCATTGAAGAGATTAGTCTTCAGTAAAGACTTAAAGGTTGAGACCGAGTCTGCGTCTCTCACATGTGTAGGCAGACCATTCCATAAAAATGGAGCTCTATAGGAGAAAGCCCTGCCTCCAGCTGTTTTGCTTAGAAATTTTAGGGACAATTAGGATTGGGCATATTGGAAGACTCCATGTCAGTTGGGATGGGATTTTGTAAATATTATATTGGTATATTGTATCATGAGAAACGTGTTGCAATGTATATAATTCATTATGTTTAGCTGAGTGGAAAATGTAGGCTTTGATGAAGGTACTTGATAAATTAATTAGTGCTGGGTATCTTCTGATGGGAGGGGCTTCCACTACAAAAGGAGCCTCTCTTTCAGTTCAAGGGGGGGACCATTTTGGATTGATCTGTTGATGGAGCAGCATTGTTTTTAAGCTGTCCCCAAAATGTATACTTTGGATGGCAGTACTGTTGTTTTTCTTCCGGATTCACTATGTAAATAAACACCCTTGCACAGAAGTACTTTTGAGGCTCAGCCATCTTTTTATTTGATAGAGGTCAGGTATTTCAGTTAAGCCTTCTGGTCTACTCTATGTGACAGGGACAGAGTACAAAGAGATCCTTGATGAAAACCTGCTTCAGAGCTCTCAATACCTCAGACTGGGGCAAAGGTTCACCTTCCAACAGGACAATGACCCTAAGCACACAGCCAAGACTGTAACGGGTGTCGTTGGATGAAGGATGAGACCAAGGCGCAGCATACTTTGAGTTCCACATAATTTATTAATGAAGTGAAACTTTAGAAAAGACAAAACAATAAAGAATACAACGACCGAATAGCTTTGTTGTGCAAACTACCTGCACACAAACAAAGACAAGATCCCACACAGAAGGAGGGAAAGGGCTGCCTAAGTATGATCCCCAATTAGAGACAACGATAGACAGCCGCCTCTGATTGGGTACCAGAAACAAAGAAATAAAGAACATAGAATGCCCACCCAAATCACACCCTGACCAAAACAAAATAGAGACATAAAAAGGCACTCTAAGGTCAGGGCATGACAAAGACAATGCAGGAGTGGCTTCGGAACAAGTCTCTGAATGTCTGTGAGTGACCCAGCCACCCGATCGAACAGCTCTGGAGAGACCTGGAAATAGCTGTATAGCAATCCTCCCCATCCAACCGGACAGAGCTTAAGAGGATCTGCAGTGAAGAGAAGACAGGTTAAAGAAGGATTTTTAACATTTGAGACATGGATTGTGTTTGTGTGCCATTCCGAAGGTGAATGGGCAAGACAAAAGTTTTAAGTGCCTTTGAACGGGGTATGGTAGTAGGTGCCAGGTGAACTGGTTTGTGTGTGTCAAGATCGGCAACGCTGCTGGGTTTATACGCTCAGCAGTTTCGCATGTGTGTCAAGAACTGTGGGAAGCATTGTGGTCAACATGGGTCAGCATCCCTGTGGAATGCTTTCGTCAACTTGTAGTCCATGCCATGACGAATTAAAGGCAAAACCGGTTCAATCCATATTAGGAAGGTGTTCCTAATGTTTTGTACACTCAGTGTAGGTAGGGGTAACGTGACTAGGCAACAGGATAGATAATAAATAGTAGCAGCAGCTGATGTGATGAGTCTAAAGAGTTAGCGCAAAAAGGGTCAATGCAAATAGTCTGGGTAGCTATTTGGTTAACTATTTAACCGTCTTATGGCTTGGGGCTAGAAGCTGCTCAGGGTCTTGTTGGTTCCAGACTTGTTGCATCGGTACCGCTTACCGTGCGGTAGCAGAGAGAACAGTCTATCACTTGGGTGGCTGGAGTCTTTGACCATTTTTAGGGCTTTCCTGTGACATCACCTGGAATAGATTATATGGAGGACAGGGAGTGCAGCCCCAGTGATGTACTGTGTCATACTCAATTCCATCTCTAGCGCATTGTGGTCGGATGCCAAGCAGTTACCATATCAAGTGGTGATGTAGCCAGTCAAGATGCTCTCAATGGTGCAGCTGTATAACTTTTTGAGGATCTAAGGGCCCATGCTGAATCTTTTCAGCTTCCTGAGGGGGAAGAGGCATTGTAGTGCCTTGTTGGTGTGTGTGGACCATGTTAATTCCTTAATGATGTGGACACTGAGGAACATGAAGCTTTCGACCTGCTCCACTACAGCGATGCCGATGTGGATGGGAGCGTGATCGGCCCTCCGTTTCCTGTAGTCCACAATCAACTCCTTTGTGTTGCTGATGTTGAAAGAGAGGGTGTTGTCCTGGCACTACACTGCCAGGTCACTGACCTCCTCCCTATAAACTTTCTCATCGTCATCAGTGATCACGCCTTACACCGTCAGGTCGTCAGCAAACTTTATGATGGTGTTGGAGACGTGCACGGCCATGCAGTTGTAGATGAACAGGGAGTACTGGTGGGGACTAAGAACGTACCCCTGAGGGGCCCCCCTGTTGAGGGTCAGCGTGGCAGATGTGTTGTTGCCTACCCTCACCAACTGGGGGCTGCCCATCAGGAAGTCCAGGATCCAGTTTCAGAGCGAGGAGTTCAGTCCCATGGTCCTTAGCTTAGTGATGAGCTTGGAGGGAACTATGGTGTTGAATGCTGAGCTGTAGTCAATGAACAGCATTCTAACATAGGTGTTCCTCTTGTCCAGGTAGGAGAGGACAGTGTGGAGTGCAATAGAGATTGCGCCATATGTGGATCTGTTGGGGCGGTATACGAATTGGAGTGGGTCCAGGATGTTTGGGATGTTCAAGGATGTTCAACAAGGTTTCCCCTCACACTTTTGTTTGGGTACAGCTCAGTGTTCTTGTATACTTTTGTTTTGGGTGTATTAAAAACCCTATTTGTATTTCTGCGCCTGTCTCCAAATCCTTTATACCAGCGTGACATATGTTTTCTTTAAATAAAAAAGTCAAATTAAGGTCAAATACACTGCATTTCAAACAGCAGAAATAATCTAATGAATTCAGGGCTTGAAATTATACCTAGGCTAAATATAAGCCTTCCACAACCATTAGACCCACTAATACTGTAGTTATTTTATCAAAATAGTTTAACCTGCTTATTTTGCAATAATCACTGATCTGGCTTTCAAGTCTGTCTATTAAAATGTGTTTTTCGTTACAAATTTAACTAGAGCCATGCATAATGCACATTCACTAATAATGACTCACTTCTTGTAGCAGCATTGTAGAAAATTAACACCAGTCACATAAACAATTTCTCAAGCACAAGCCCATGTGCTAGTGAGTAGCCAGCTTTTCTTTACATTTCAAGTTTAGCCAACTTTGATATTTTTATTAGCTAACAAGGTAGCACAGTTTAATTGTTATTAACACACCCTTCTGTCTGTCGCTAACTGTTGGAACACTATGCTAGCCTGTCCACTTTGTTCAGATGTTGAAATCAAGTGGCCTACCTTATTTCTCAAAATGAGAACAAATTTCCAATTCCATATATTATTGTGTTTTATGCATATTTCACATTTATATAACACAGACTAGACAGCTGGTATATCAGTCTTTGGCTAAAATTCTGCGAGCGGTACGTGGTACCACACACGACAAACTGATAATTAATTTTCCAGAATCAATGTTCATTGATACTCCTGTTTTAGTAGTGTCTGCTCTGCTCACAATTTGAGTAGTTGAGACAAAAAAACGGTATTGTTAGAAAGGTTAACTTCTCCTCTATTACAGTAAAATAATGTCTCAATGTGTTTCGGTGTCCATATGACCAATTATGTTGGACCAAACCTCAAATGCAAATAGCGGGTTGAAACCGCTTGTCAGAGCTCTCATCTTTGTAGTTGTGAGTGGCAGGGAGAGGGGATTGGTGTGTGTGAGTAAATGGCAAGGTACATACAGCACAGAAGGAGTGAATGAGAAGAGACCAAAAACACAACATGAGAACAAGTGGACAAAAACAGTCATAAAAACTAAAAATAAATATTGTGCTAAAACATACAGTACATTAGAATAAATCAAATTAATTTGATATATCGTTACTTTGGTGTTCTTGGGCACAGGAACTATGGTGGTCTGATTGAAATATGTAGGTATTACAGACTGGGTCAGGGAGAGGTTGAAAATATCAGTGAAGGCACTTCATAGCGCATGCTCTGAGTACACGTCCTGGTAATCCATTTGGCCCCAGGGCCTTGTGAATGTTAACCTGTTTAAAGGTCTTACTCACATCGGCTATGAAGAGAAAAATCACACTGTCGTCCAGAACAGCTGGTACTCTCATGCATGGTTCAGTATTGAGTTTGAGTTTATTTTATTTTTACAGGGACAGTGCACATTAATCAACGTTTCAGTAAAAGTGCCAGTTTTACCCAGCCGGCTAATTTTCAACTGCAGTCCCTGGGCAGGTTATTAAAAACAATTACAATATAGACAATCATTGCGCAGTGAGCACACGCAGAGCAACATAGGGCAAGACATAGCATACAGACAGAGCAACATAGGACAAGCAAGATGTAGCATACAGACAGAGAAACATAGAACAAAAAGCAGCAAGACAAAATTCATAAAAGCAACAAAGTGTTTCCACACCTCACAAGCTACAGACAACAGACAACATGGAAAGCGGCAATACACAGCTAGGGATTATGATCACAAATCTGATTGACCTTTAGCCATGTATTCATACATTTTGTGAAAGTATGATAGGTGGTGCAGTTATGTGTGTCTGATGGCAGTGTATTCCAGACATGGGAAGCTCTCACAGAGAAAGCGGATTTACTAAAGGTGCTTTTCCTTAAGGAACTATATAGTCACATCTCATGGCAGACCTTGTGGATCTGCTGCCATATGTTTGGGTTTTCTGTTTAACAAAAATACCGAGTTGAGGGGGAGCCAGTCCATTTAGGATCTTGAATACAAGACATGCGTCGGTGTGTTTCCCTTTGTAATTGCTTGCCTCGAAG